>NW_028274464.1:0-46623 GCF_029865625.1 Vigna umbellata | reverse complement strand
GCTCTTGACGCCGGAAGTGCTTTTGCGGTGGCTGAATGGTGATCGGAGAAGAGAAAGTGAGTGTTTTTCTTGAGAGAATATGAAGGAAATGTATGAGAAGGAGAGAAAAATCAATTTTCAGAATCTGGGGAAGAAGGGTGCATGGAGTGAGTGGCGTGGATTTCTGAAAATCAAAGTTTGCTTCAACGTCAAAACGAGCGTCCGCTCATCTGCCAACACCTGCCTTCCGCCAGTTGAGTGTCGAATCCTTCGCTTGACACATAGAATCCACTCAGAGAGATTTTGGGTGCGTTTTTAACTAGTTCTGACAAAAACAAATAAATAAGATATATAACAATACAACATTTTCCTTCGTCACTAAAAAATAATCAATGATAAAATTGATTTAAAAATAAAAACTATAAATAGTCAATAACTAAAAGAATTAATTGAGACTAATTAAAATAATAAATTTATAAAAGTCAAGCTTAATTAAACCTTATATAAGTACGACACGATGCTTACTAATAAGATTTTTATTTATTTTTAAAGTAATTATTTTTATTGAGCAATAAAATCAACTTAAAAGAAAAGAATATAAAACGGTAGAACGGAACACAGAAGACAGATTGCGTTAACCATCTTCAAACTTTACCTTTTTTCCTAAAAGAATTTGAATCCGAACCCGATCAACTTGGTTTTTATCCATCAACAATCCTAGGATGAATGCGTGTCGATTTTCTGCGGATGTGGCCTTTTTGACACCCTTAAAGCATTTTGGTAAGACAAAGAAAACATAAAAGTAAGATTGAGTTGTGTTTCTTACAACTTTTTGTCTTTGATTTTTCTAAATAAAAAAAAACTTATGAGAAAAGGGATAGAGAACACCGCTTTTTCTATTAATTATAAAAAATTTTCCCTAAATTTAAATGCACAAATAATTTTGGGATACAGAACGAAATTTAAACAATTTATTATACTATAATTCTAAGCACCACACCATAAGTATACATCTAACACATGTCTGAAAAGTTTAGAAAATAAGCAATTCAAAATGAAGTTACACTATAAAATGCAAATTTATTACTTTAATTTGAAAAGATAGAAGTCATATTTTTTAATAGGGAATTTGGAACTAATATAGATTTTTTATGTTCATATTCAGATAGCAAAGCTGTACTTTTTGGAGTATTACTTTACCACGTAACTATTTTTATGTGAAACAAGTTACACTTTAGAAACACGAATTTCTTTTTCGTTTTCTCAGAAAAATAAAATGATAGACTTCAGTTACTTTGTTTCAAACTTTTTTAGATTTTTAAACTAATCTCATGGTTGATGATAAACTCAAATTTAAGATGAAACTTATGAATAGTTAATTCGAATGGAAGATTAATTCATTGGGTTGACAATGAACAATAGCTTTGTGAAAGAAAGTCTAAATAAAATGGCTTTAGCCTTTATGACATGTTTGAATGATAAAACATCACCACATTTTAGATTCTTTGTACAAATCATGAAGAAGTTTTGCCAACTCAACATTTCACCATGTACGAAAAGAAAAACAAGAATGTACACATAGGTCTTCTAACTTAATTCGAAGACCTTTCTAAGATATGTCCCCACAATATTTATTTCATGCCATCCTTCTAGCTTGCAACTTCTACTAATAATATCCTTCAATGTTTGGGATTTAAATGACCTATAATGATGACACCTCATATTGGAACCAGTTTTTGTTAATGTTATTGTTTGCATTTCATCAATCACCCCATTAAATATCATGATCCAATAATTCCATTTTCCAAAAAAAAGCAATAATACAATAATTGTAATAAATATGCTAATAATAATAGCAACATTAAAATCTTACCCTCATTAATAAAGAAAAATATATAAAGTTCATTTTGGAAAGAGCATTTGGTATTCTCTAAGTTTCTATTTCTATAAGGTTGCTTCTTCTAAGATGAGAGGGCAAATAGGAGATTTCATTATTGTATGGAGGTGCAGGAAGAAGGCGTGAAAGATAAGTGGAAAAATACGTTAAAGAAGAAGCTGTCTGCATTAAGTTATGGAGTTGTTAACATTGTAGCAATGATGATGAAACATAGGAGTTTTAGTAGCGAGGAAGATTGATTTTTGTGGGATACGGAAATGTTTGTTCTAAAGAGTGTTAGGAAGAAAGTGAAATTGGATGAGAAGTCTGACAGACTTGTAAAGTTCGCCCTTGCGGTTGCGCAAACGAACTGCACGAATGCCTTGTCGGAGTTGAGAGACAGGTAAACATGTTTGACCGCCAAAGTCACCGCTTCCAGAAAAGTCACGCTCAACAACTTTGATGTATAGAAGAGCCAATTCAGGAGTACTCAATGGGAAACTGAACTCTTCATTCCACACTGGTACCCAATCATCTTCAATTGTTCTTGTGTATTTCATATTTCTATCAGCGGGAACACCGTGAATGCCGATCTGCACATCATCATTAATCTCAATACCTACTAATCGGATTGAAATTCTTTTTTCTTTAAATATTTATAACCCTTCTTTGAATTTGGTATTTGAAGATTAAGGTCACACTTTACTAAATTAAAAAGATCAAAATGATTTTTTTTAATTAAAAATTAAAAAAAGTTTATTCAAAATTTTAGAAATTGAAAGGATAACTTAACCAAATTTTAAAGATTGTTAATTTGGAACGAGATAACCAATAAAAAAATTAATATTTTTTTCTTTGCATTATCCTAAATTTTAACTCAACTCTAAAATATAAATCATAGAACTAGATTATCTCTTTACTTATAATATATCTAGACTATTTTCATAAGAGTAAACTATAGTTTTAGTTTAGAAAGATATATAACACTACTGTATTAGTCCTTATAAATTAATAATAAAAGTGTTAATGAGAGTTAAGTTAATTGACATTAGTTAACATAAGAATAATTTATAAGTAAATTCAACTCGATTTATTTTTTTTGGTGAATTAATCTATTATAGACTGATGAATTAGATAAGTTGATATATTCTATATACGTAGATAGGTGAGTTGGTTCATCCATCGTAAACTTTACGATTAGGTGAATCAATTTATTATAGACTAATAAATGATTGTTTCACCTTATACTGTAATCATTTCATTTGCATTTTCAATTTCTAAAAATAGTTTTTAGAAGATAAATTTTTCTTTACTGAATTTCAAAATTCGTTGAAGAATTTTTCAAAGACATCTGATTTTGAAATTTGTTAAAGCATTTGAGAAAAAAATTCTATCAAATTTAAAAATTTAATAAAGAAAAACTCCTTAATTGAATTTTGAAATCTAATAAAAAAAAAAAGAATGTTGGGTTTTTCGAATTGTGGAGAATAGTTTTGAAATTTAAAAAATGTTTAGAAGGTAAGATAATTGAAGGTGTAAAATAAAACAACCCTAATGAATTAGGTGAGTTAGTCTACTAAGGAATAACTCAAAAATATTTTGTTATTCAAATTTAGTTTATATATTTATCACACTATAATAAAAATAGATGAACTCAATTCATTTTTCAATCAAAATACACATATTTCATCAAATATTATTATAAAAATAGTAATTAAAAATTAAATTTCATCTTACATAAATATTTCTTAAATAATCAAATTGTCACTCTATATAATTAGGAAAAAAATTTATAAAAAAATTCATTAAAAATGATAAAAATAAGAACAAATTATTGTTAATAAACTGGTTCGAACCCAATTAATCTATCAATTTAATATTTAAAAAAATTAACTTTTTTAACCTAATCTGACTTTAAACCAATTTTTACATCTCTAAAAGAACATTTGAAACGAAGTCAATAAAAATATTTAATAATTTAATCTAATTTTTAAATTTATTTTTAGTCATTTTAGTTTTTATATATATGTTAAGATTATCATTAAAGTAATATGTTTTTTTTAATTTTTTTATTATACAATGAAGAAGTCATTTACTTTTTCTTAATTTGATGAAAATAATAACTTGCTCATCCGCCAAAATATTTTCAAAGTGAGGTGAAAGAATGAGTTGTACAATAACAAAATGATCCAATATTAAACTTTAAATATTAATTTTGTTGATGAAAAGTATTACCTGTACACGGAAGTCAGGAGGAGAATAAAAGTCAAAATGGGTTGGGCTGAAATCTGAACGCCACCCATCACCCATGTATACCAAAACCTGCTTTATCAAATTTAATTGGATAAAACTCATTTGAAAAAAAAAACAGCGTTTTTCTTCCTACACCCCAAATTTAATGTTTTCTTGTTTACCTGAAGAGTTGTTTGGACTGGCCGAACCGCTTTTGGATCAAAAACATCGTTGACATTCAATAATATGTTTGGTTTTTTAACATAACCACAACCACCATTGGCTCTGAACATTCCTTCCATGTACCTAAGATAGTGCCCTCCTCCCTTAAACAAAACAAAACATACATACACAATAAGAATATTAAGAGTACTACTTTCTATATAATGCCCTTTTAGACTATTATCTCCTTTAAACCTTATAATTGCTACAAACCTTTTCATTTTCAATTGTCAAATACGTTGGTCTTTTAAATGTTATATATCTTTTAAAAAATTTCTTTATTTTATTAAAGTTTAAAAAGTGAAAGTCCAATTACCTGCATATTAAATGCTACCATTTGAGCTCCATGCATCCATCCAATCATGGGATCGTAATTAGACGAATCCAGACGAGTTCCTTTTGGATATATTCTAAGCAAATTTCTTTGGGTGAATCTACGTGATAGAACAATATTATAATAGTTGTATTAATGAATATTATGGTAAAAGAAAATATTGTTTTTTTTAAATATACAAGATGTCATTATGAAAAAATCTCTTAAGAGTAATAAATGTTGAAAGTCTCACGTCTACCAGTAATAAAGTGAATTAGAGTATGTATGTGGATGAAAACCTTACTTTAAAAGTCGATTTTGTGGGATTGAGTTAGACTTAAAATCAACCTCTTAACATGGTATCATAAATATGAGTTAGAACCCATACTAGCAAGATTTGTGTTTGTTGGACATATGATTTCATCTACTTTTAGGCCACTATCAAACTAATAATTAATGTGTACTAATAATTAATGTGTAGTTCCACGTTCAAGATGTATATACCTTAACGTAAAAGATGTGTGTTAGAAGTCTCACATCGACTAAGTTATTATATATTGTGAGAGTTTAGAGTTTAGACTTAAAGTTACAAATCAAACCTTTTACATACTTATTTAGTTGAAAGTGGTTCATAACTTTTTTTTAGTGTACTGTAGTGAAAGCTAGTTAAATTTTAAACTAACAAAAAGACATGTATGATCTTAAATTAAAAAGATGTAGAAGTTAATTGACTACCTTTAATACAATTTTGATATAAAAAGTGGATAACTCCTGGCATGGAATGAATATTACAATCATTTTCTACTTTATAGTTTAAATGGTATAAACATAAGCCATATGTTTTGATCTCATAAACGGTTTTATAGAATTTGTAGAATTGTACTATAATTTGAAAAGGAGGTTTAATATTGTATAATAAAGTTAGGCAAGTGATTCTTAAGTTATGTTCTGAGTATCAAGAAGAGGTTATAAACCCTTTTATATTTTAATTCCACTTTCTATCATTTTAGGTCTTTGTATAGAAGTTACATTATAAGAAAATTATTAAATAATTATTTTTTATTGTCATATTTTGGCCAAAGACATTTTTTGTTAATTGTTTATTGTCATCTTAGGCAACAATTTTCATTGTTGCTTATTGTCATATTTTAAGCCACAAATTTGAAATTTTGTGGCCTAAACAAAAAAAATCGCCTATAATATAATCAATGACCTCCTACACCATGACCAAAATTTCATTGCCTATTTGTTAGCCTAATTTAGGCAACAATATTTTGTCTTTAGGCCATAATTTTTTACTATTGTTTAAAGTAATTTTTGTTGTAATGTAATTTAGGACAAACAAATAATTAGTTATTATATCAACTAAGTTAGACATTAAGTTATGAACTAAAAATTATTTGTATTTAAAATAGTCTTTATTGTTAATAAGAATTTATAATTCATATGTGAATTAGAGTTTAAATTGCTTTCTAACATTAACTACTAACATTTTAACTACTTACTAGATCCAAAAAGAAAAATTGTTCACCTGATGATTTCAGTTCCATGATTTTTGGCAATATCTTCAAGCTCTTGCTCGCTCAAGCTTAAACGTCTGACTTGGTTATGATTAATCAAACAGTTTTTTAACTTACCTTTAGGTTTTCCTGCACGAATAGAAATCAAATCCCTATATTCAGGAGTATCATCCTCATCATCCTCATCATCTGAGTCATCCTAATCTCAACAATACAACATACAAAATCCGATTACAACAAGATTACAACCACTCCATCTTTGATTGAATTTTTTGTTATTATATTTCATCAATATAACATGATCTATATATTAACACTTATTATGTCTTTTTTATACTTTTAAATTTGAAAAAATATTTTCTTAACATAGCCTAAACCAAAACTATTTATCATATTTAATTCCAATTTGTTTAAAAAAGTTATTAAATAAATTCTCACCTTGTAATTGACTCTAGATTTGTCATGATATTCCTCAAGCCTATGTGGTGCTTCCTCTAGTATCCTTTGGTCTTGACCTTCATAAGAGTCTGGTGGTTTAGTTGAAATCAAAATTTTTTTCTTCAATCTCTCTGGAGAAGGAAATTCCCTCATTTGGTGTGGATTTTCAGGGTAAAATAACATATCTCCAAATGTGTCAACGAGCATCTGTAAATATGTTCATTTCCACTAAAATTGTTATTAGGTTTTTCAAACCATGATAAAGAGACCTAACTTATTATATGTCATGCAACATGAGTTAAAAAAACCTTAGCCACTTTGTCTTGAAGAGATGGTGTGATATGGTCTTCAAAAGTTATAACAACGGGATATGGAGAGGCAAAAAATGCATAATCCTTAATGGCAAGAAGGCAAGGTCTAAGTTTCACTGAAGAAGTAAGAGTCCTACATTTTAAAGAAAATCAATTAGTTTCATATATAACAACATTAAAAGTTGCTAATGCATGTAAAACAAAGTCTAGACATATACATATATACTTAGGTAGGACCAAAACATTTGATTTAGTGAAGTTAATCAATCTAATGAAAGAAATTGTTTTAGTATACTAGTTTGGTTACCTTGAGTTTTTGCTATGAAGGGAGTTGTTGGACATTATTAGTCCAAACCACTATTTAGTTAAGTCAAAGTGTTCACTGAATAAAATGAGTGAATATATAAAGATATTTCGAATGTGTTAATACAAATATTTTTATATAGTTTTATATTATTCCAATGTGTAATATTTTTATGGTTAACATTCTTTGTAAGGTCGTGAGGTTTAACAAAATTGTGGAACTCTCTACTTCCTATCGTTAGGTCAATGATTTGATATTCAATGCCAATATAATTATAATTAAAGTCTTGTTTCAAAACATGTAATGTGTTGTTCAATTTGTATGATATTTGAACTATTCATGTGTTAAGAATCTAAAATATAAGTTGAAAGTTTAACATAAAAATGAGAAAATTGACTAATATATAAGAAACAAAGACCAACAATAACTCAGTCTTCTGATTTTTAGTTAAATATGGTGTCATAGTCTCTTATATGAAATACTCGTATCTCAAAAGTGACAATTCTTCTTAGTCTACGTAGCAACAAAATTCTAATATCACTCTCAAATTTTCTCTTTCTTTCTGTATCAAATGAATAAATTTAAAATAATTTCATCCAACTTATTATTTTAGAATTTTTTTATTTAGATTTGATTATGATACATAATAATATTTATTAATAAATAGTTAATTATTTTTTGTGTGAAACATAAATTAATTTAATTTGTTAAATTTAATTGTGTTTTTGTAAAAATATTAATTAATTCATTAATTATATATAATAATATTTTACTTAAAAATTAACTGCATAACATTTAAGTAAATTCATAACAATAAAAATTAAATAACTTTGAGAAATATAATATGCTTCAAAAAGATTTACTTTATTATCTTTTCTTTTAAACCTTTTTCAAATTTGATTATTGGAATAACGTTATCACTTTGATAAAATTAACCTTTTTCATACTAACGTATTATTGTATTTGTAATAGATTCAATCAATCAATTATGACATATTTAGGACACTAACATTACATTGAAGTACTTTCATCAATTCCAATATATTCATATACATGGTTAAAGGACTATCCATAACTCAATATTCAAACAACAACAATCCACTTCTACAAAGGTGATAAACAATTTCTTTGCATTGGATCCTGTTATGAGACAATAATTGTGATTAACAATACCCTTTATAATTAGTTCTTAGAAATACATACCTCTATATATGAAACATTCTCTGAAATTGAGTTTTCGGTGCATAGGCTTCTTAAAAAAATGTTTACTAAATAATCAATCATGACCTTGCTCACAATTTTGCTCACAATTTTAATGTACCACCTTTCTTCTTTATTTGTCACTAATCGTGTTGCTGACTTGTTGGTACTTAAGTATCAATCTAACCGCTTTTTTGATTAATATAATCATTAAATTCTTATTTTATGGGTTGATCCAACATTATATCTAAATATATGTTTTCAAAATTCATTGTATGGAAAACGGAATGGAAAGAGTAATATTGTGAAATGTTACACGAAGATGCGATAATTTGATAACATTACAAAGTTATATAATGACTATTTTTTTTTATAATGGTTAGTTTTATAACGAATAAATTTTACAACAACTATTACATTTAAATACATCTTTGTTTCTACCTAATGTAGTCCAAATATTTTTCATGGTCTATGTTGCTTTTCAGATATGTTAGGCATGTCTTTCATGGGATATCATACTCTTAACACATTTTTATATAACTTCTTTTAACTCATAAATTCATCAAATTTGGTGTTTTTCCCTCTCATTGTACTTTTTGTTCATGCTAAACATATCAATATGTGGACTAATGTTTCCATTTACTCTTTTGTTTCTCTTTATTCTAGGGGCCCTTTTGTTTTATAGGTGAGAGATGTTGGTGAAAATGTTCCACATTCATCAACTTCAATTGACATCAATAGGTTAGAAGATGATGTATATATTCAATTGAAGAATAAATCTGGGATCTTTTTAAAGAATTGTCGACAAAGGTTATTTTGGCTTATTTCTCAATAATAACCAAACAATTTCAAGTTCAATGTTTTTTACCTATGGACTCTTCTGTGATAATATTATATATGTGTTAACTTTTGATTCACTATTTTTCCTTTGATTGATTGTTTCTTTGTAGCATACTTTAAAGTATTGAACTATAGGGTGAAATTTGTTTATTTGAGATTTATGTTGATTCATTGTCTTCTTTGTAAACATGTCATGTGTATCCAATGACAAATCTTAATAGGGGCATGACATTAGCCTTTTAGCCCCTTAAACTCTATTTATGGATTCACCACTTCTCTCCTTTCTTCCTTGGAGAGTCAATGTTGGTGACCAATGAGAGTAGTTTGTTCTTAAAAGGAAGGTGAAATTGTTCTATATAATTTGTTCAGGTGTAAGGAGAGAGTGATGTAACACGTGATTGGCAGGAAGAAAAGCTAACTTACATTATCTTGTGACACGTGAAGAATGAACTCTATGACTTTACATGGAGATTAGACATTAAAACTCACTTAGTCTGAGTATATTATTTTTATAGACAACAATTTTATTTTGTGAAAAAGTGATTCACCTAAGTTGTTATTCTTGCAATCAACAATATAATTTTTAAACTCACATTTGGTTTTTTCTCCCAGCCTTACTAAGTACTAATTATGACAAACTAATGACCATTAATAATAAAACTCCTTACCATTGTACTAAAAAATAGAAAAAAAAATGGCTAACACATTAACTATCCATACAACTCCAACAACTAACACATTAACCACCCATAAAACTCCAACGGCTAACACATAAGTCATTCAAACCCAACAAAACTTTCCTGTAAACTTAAATGCTTCGTCTATCATTTATTCTGATTTTCCACATGCATCAATTCCTCTTCCATTCGTTGATTGGTCACTCTTTGACCATGTGATATCAATTTTGTTTCTCATAGCACACATAGATCACGACAGTCATTGTAGCAACAACTTCTATAGATCCTGCTGCAACCACTAGCCACTATAACTTTAACCCTTTTCTAATTTGTTTCTTCTTTCTTATAGTAATAATCCCCACACTCGTTGAACATCTTGCTTCCCACAACAACATTGTTTTGGTTTCTATTTCCAGACACTTCATTCTTTGTCACTTCCTCAGTGTCATGGTTGTTGTTCTTGTAACTCAACACGACCGATTCAAATTTTTTTCTTAGTAGTAACGTTCTCCAAATCATTTTTACCACCTCAAAACTCTTCACTCTTTCTTGAAGCACACAATTAAGCTTTCGTAGGTAATGAATCTCGTCGTCTTTTTTATAGTTTCTTCGCCATGACCTCTTGTATCGCATTCACCAACATTCTTGATTTTCTCACTCATTACTCCTCGATCTCCATTCACACACTATTTGTGTGTTACACGATGAAACGATCGATCCTCGATATCATATTATGCTATAGCCTTGCCATGTTTGTCTCTAGGTCCACCACCTTCACCGTGATAATCTAATTGCCTTTGCTGCTTCAAGTGACTACATCACTTATCGTTGCATCTCCTTAATCTTCTTGTTATTCACCATGTTGTAGCTTTGCAAATTATTGATTTCTGCTATCACCTTCTTGATCTCTTTCTTTCGCGTGAAGTTCTTGTTCACCAATTCATCACATTCACATTACAATATCACGATCTCTGTCACCAATTACTCACCATACCGATCATCTATGCCACAATTTGCAACATTATTATCTAAGCTATTTAGATTCCCCAATGAGTTATGCAAGTTATCTAGATGCCTTACCAAGCTATCTGAGTTGCTTGGATGTCTTGTCAAGTTGTCCAGTTTCATGTGCTCGGCACTGAGCTATGTGTTATCATCAACAACACATATTCCTTTTCAACATCTGTTGTGAAAAGCTTGATCGTCTCTTCCCTTTTGTTTTCAGATTGACAATCTTTTGCATAGTGTTTAACCCTACCATAATGGAAGCATTGGTTTGAGTAGCACTCTTTTCCAAAATGGCCATATTTGCCACACTTAAAGCACTTAATATTTGAGTTACTCATCCGACCTCTTCTCTACTAACCTCATCCTTGTCCATGCCAATTTTGTTGGTTGGATTGCTTTTTCATCTTGACCAGGATATCTACCTCTACAACCATTACTTTTACGTCTTAGGTATCGTCCACTCGTCTTAGCTCAAGTGATCCGGCAAACCCTTCAACCAAGAGCATTAACATGTCTTAAGACTCCTCAATTGTGAACATCACGTTCTCAAAGTCATTGTGCACCATGGTTTATACCCAAGTTATATACTCGGATACTCTTTCAGTATACTTCACCTCCATGTGCCCCCCTAAGTGTTTGAGGTCGAACCTATTTCACTTTGTTATCCCTCTTGTATGCTTTATCTAATATGTCTCACCCTTCCTTTAAAGATTTTGCGCTTACAATTTTCTCAAAGTCGGACTCATCGATAGCTTTATACAATATGTACATGGTTGCCAACCTGGATAAGGATATTCTGTTTGTAAGATTGACCATCTCACTTAAACTTATCCAAGAACATTTTAGATACTCAAGCTGTCTAGATTTGATGTCAATTTGTAAACAACAAATTTACTTTGTGAAAAACTAATTAATCTATGTTGTTGTTGTTCTTGCATTCAACAATATAATTTATAAACTCACATTTTGTTTTTTCTCCATGCCTTACTAACAACTAATTATGACATATTACCGACCATTAGCAACATAACTTAACAAAATTCTTAATCTTTATACTAAAAACAGATAAAAACGGCTAATACATTAATTACTCATAAAACTCCAATAACTAACACATTAACTATTCATAAAATTCAAACTCTAATGACTAATACATTTAAATTTATTCTAATCCAACAATTTTGACCCTCTATATTTATTGATGGACATCTTTCATTATAATTGTCATTCTTGTTGTATATATCCAAAGGATAATTCCACACATTCAACTATTTTTGAACTAGGATCAATATTCGTTGAACTGAGAATGCCACATCAGGTTTCATTTGAGATAAAGTTTCACTACTGCTATCAACTTGATACTATAAAATTCGATTGGTGATTCTTCTTGTTGGAGATAAATAATGGATATAATGTTAGATGAAAGAGATATCGTGACATTGGAATGGTTAAATCATAATAAATGACAAACATTCTAAAGAACGAATATCCTTCTTTTCTTTCTATTATTTCCTGCCAACTATCCTTCACCCTTCTCCCTCTTCTTCGCTTTCAATTCGGCCTTGCTTAGGCTTTTGAGGTCTACATTCAGCCATCAAAGATTGCTACTCACAGACCATGTCAGGCTTCAGGGTGATTTTGTTCACTTTGTTGTTATCTATTTCATGTTTCATGCTTTGATAAGTTCTTCTTCATTTGTGTTCATCTACGTGTTTGTCTCTTCTTATTCTTCATTAATAATGAAATAGAATAGTACCTTTGTTTGAAGCAACCCCAAACAATTCTACTACATTTTGTAAGCATATATTCAGAGATATCTTCTTAAAGTCTCACTCTCCTCCTAAGTGACTATTACAGTGAAACACAACTTATGATATAAAAATTTATATACATTTAGAGTTAAAATATACTTAATGATTAAAATTAATTTTGTTTTGTTTAGAGTATTATATATGGTACTTTTACTATTGTATTACATGTATATGTACATATAATGGTTATCTACTTATGTAATATATTATTAATGATATTTATTTTGCAGTTGTTTTAAAATTATTTATGTATATATGATAACAAACAAAAATAAGTTTAATTTTTAAATAAATAAAGGTAGCATTAGTCAAGTCTCACATCTATCGATTAATCTTTTACAAGTAATGTAGCATCAACTGTGTGAAATGCCAATGTCAGATTTCGCATATTTTTCATATTAACAATAACTATAAACTATCACTATTTAACACCAGCCGCTAATAAATACCAAACATAAAAAGAAAAGTAAATTGAGCTTTTCATATATTTGAAGCTTTCTTACAAGGTTTCTCATAATGCTTTAAAATTTGTATTTTAAATTCGTGTATAAACTAAGTTAAACTGAAAAATTGTTTTTAATTTTTTAAGAAGTATTTATGGAAAACTCGCTTGAACAAATTTATAAGATTTTCCTAACACTAAAATCGCTTTTAGTGTTGAATTTTTTAAGTTAACACAAGCTTTTTATTGACACTATTAAGGTGTTTATGTTATAATACTAATATATTTTCTTTAAGATTTTCATTAACTATATTTAGATGTGAACATCTAATTATAAAAAAACCTATCAATATTTACCTCATGAAGATCACAAAATCACATTTGAAACAGGGATGGAAAATAAGATATTAAGTCATAAAATACCATCAAGTATAGAGACCTAAATGTTTACAATAAAGCTATCGAGGTCTTACTAAAGATAGTAGTGCTTTAGTGCATTAACATTCCTTCTACGAAAATTAATCACATTTTTTAAAACTCTCTTAGCTGTTAAGCAAAAAGAAAATTCTAAAAGGTACACTTAAAACCATTAATTTTTACTTTTTGGAACTTGATAGGGTTTCATATGTGTTTAGTTATAAAGCTAATAATATCCTTGACCTTAGAGGAAGACAATGATTGAGTAAACCTTTCTTCAAAAACAATACTATTAGATTTCAACATATCTAACACTGCACAATTTGTCTACTTATGTAAATGTTACTTTGTTATGACAGAAAAATTAAGCAGATATATCCACCAATTAACTACTGAAAACTATATAAATTCATACCCTCCATGATGAACTAACACATCGTCTCCTCTGGAATTTGGCCATAAATCTAGCTCAATTACTCTAACTCCTTTCTTCAATGCTTTTATTATCTCAGAAGTATTGCTAGCACTGCTAAGTTGATTTCCAGTTAAGTAGGAGTTGTGGCCTGTGTACATGAAATAATGAGCCAAAGGAGCATTCATGTCATGGTGCACCTGCAGATCAAAAACACACAGAAATGAGAAAGCTAAAAAAAGTATATATATATATAATATATATATATATATATATATATATATATATATATATATATATATATATATATAGTTAGAAGATCATGATTAACTGCATGAAAAATTTGCTCTACAAAATAATTATTTATATCAGTATGAGAAGGAGACATTAAATATTATATCAGAAATGTTAAGTAATTGAGTAAGCTTTTTCCAGTGGTGAAACAGATGTGTAATACCTCAGCAAGGGGGCCATTAAGGTCAGTCAAGAGATAACGGAAGAAGGCATCAATATGAAAGCCTCTCCTTTGAAATATGTTGAGATGCTTGAGACTGTCAAAAATGGCTTGAGCACGTGTGGTGACAGCTTCATTTTCTCCCTGAAATTCAACTAAGAAATTGCACATATCATCCATGGTCATGATGCCATCATGTGAATACTCTTCAAAAACAGTGTTGATTTCGTCAGGGGGTTCAACCACTTTGAGCCTAAACATTCTCCTGAAACAGAAACAGACTTTGAAGTGCTGTTTAGAGGTTCTATGAGAAGGGTGTCTAGTTGTGGTGGCCATTGTTGTTTTGGATAATGTCAAATGAGGGGGAGACACACAGAGATAATGGACAGAAAAGAGAAAGGTGTATCAGCTTTTGAAAATGACTCGGAATGTCTTGGAGCCTAAGTTTGAATTTATACTCTTACAATGTTCATAAGGAACATGTACAAAATACTTTAAATAGATTGTTTTTGTTAACTTTGTCTCTGTAAAGAAGAAAGAGATTACTTTATTTTATGCTTTGTGCTTTCTTTTACTATACATTTCAATAATAAGCATCTCGGGCTAGCTCTAAATAAACTTATCAAACGTTAGGAATATTCAGGGATGTGTGGGTAAAGATATGTATTACACAAACCAAAATGATGTAGTGAGAAGTAGCTTTTTTCTGGAATATCGAATAACTAGTTTTTAATGATCAAATTTTAAATTAAATTATAGCTTAAGTTATTCTAAAAAAATGCTAATAAATTCAATAAAAAAGAATAAATTTAACTTGATATTATAAAATCAGGTTTGAATCCCCTGTAACATTTTATCTTACAAAATTAAATTGAAAAAGTAAAATTTGACATTTATTTATATAGTACTATGCAACAATTTATTGTCAACCCTCATTGATATGATATGTGTAAAATATTCTCACTCAATTACGTTGCCATATTTTTTTCATAAAGACAACATGATTCATTTTTCTGTGACTATCATCGTCAATTAATATTGGGAATGAATCCAAAATGCATAACTAGATTTACGTATCCATCTTCGATATAGTAGAAAAAACAAATATCTTAGTGATGTTGGATTTGAAGGAGATGATCCCTGTGGAACTGTGTCATTGGAGACAAAAAGGATTGGAGAAGGAGAAGATGGTTTGGAATCAAATGTGATCACATCTTAAACGATGTTTTCATTGATATCACAAAAGGGAAAACATTGTCTCTATCTAAAAAATAGAAATGTTGGCAAAAGAAGAATCTTCAAGAATACATTTTGATGATGATAAAAGCAAGTCCAAAAACTTAAAGTGATGACAAAAAGATATTGGAAGACTTAATATTTTTTTGTGTGTATTTGATTGAGTCTTTGTAAGAAGTCATATATTAGTGAATAAATTGTTTCTAGGAATTAATGAGACATAAAGAAACATGCACAAAGATCACTCAAGAAAGGTTTCGTAAAGAAACATGCACAAAGATCACTCAAGAAATGTTTTATTTACCCAAGAAGCTTTATGATAATAGATTAACATTAATGACAATCAATTATCTAATTGAAATCAAGTTTTTTAGAAGAGTCTATGTGATAATCGATTATGATTGTAAGTAATCAATTATCATAGTGAAAAAATATTTTCATTAAAGTTAATGTGATAATCAATTATCTCTTTAAAATAATCGAGCGGCAGTTGTGACTTGACTCTTCATATTCATGACCTAATTTTCATATATATAAAAAGTCCATATATTTTTGGGGAAACCTATTTCAAATAGAACTTTTCATTTAGAGGTTTAGGGTCGTGACTTGTAAAGAAACTCTATGTGTTTTTGGAAAAGGGCTTTAAAAAATCTAGTGTATGTATAACAATAACTTTCATCAAGTGGGTTCTTATGTGATTGAGTGTTATTGTTGTTGTTAAGAGAAGTTGTTCATCTTTTGTGTGACTCAAAGGAAGTGTTTCATTCTTTATGTGATTCAAGTAAGGTATTTTTCATTTCTCAGGTCTTTAAGAGAGGTATTCTTTAAACCTTAAACTCTTTATTATGTGATTTTAAGTTTAGTTCAATTCTAGTGTTTGATTTAATCCCTCTTTAGAAAGATTAATTTTGTAGATTTTTTTTATTTGAATCAGTATAAAATATTTGTGTATGAATTTTCTATTCCCTACTCTCCTTATTTTACTAAAGTCATTAAAATAAGGGAAAATTTTAATTGAACGATGAACTTTGAAGAAAATTGCAAAGTATTAATATTTATCAAACAAACCAATTCATTCCCCTCTTGGTTTTTGTCCAAACGAGGATATTCCTCTACATGATTCTAACTGTTGGTATTAAAGCTTACTTTAATAGTAATTCAAAATTGTTGAAAATGGTTGGACAAATAAAAACTTTTGTAGAGGGCACATATATTAATAGACTCCTTTTTTTACCGGTGAAAATTATCCTTTCTGAAAAGTTAGGATACAAATTTTTTAGAGTTTTTTTATAGGAGCGTTTGGAATGAAATTTTAAATGGTCCATTTTTACCTACAATAACTGTGAATGATGTGCAGGAACCAAAGCCTTTTTCTCAATGGATTGCTCAAAAAAATAGAAGGGCTTAATATAATATTAGGACTAGAAATATTATTTCATCTGCTTTAATTCTTGATGAGTTTTATGGATCTTTGTGTGCAAGAGTGCTTAAGAGATGTGGGTTCATTTGTTGTAATAATGTTAGATTATTCCAAAGAGCGTTGCCCAACGGTAGCATGCCAACGTTCAAAATTTTTCAACGTGAATTAATTTTGCAACGTTGAAATCATTGATTGTTTTAATTTATTTTATTCTTTCCTAGCTCTATAAATAGAGGGTTCTTCCACGTTCCAAAACACACCAAAAGAAGTCTTCTCTCATTCTCCTTTCTTCTTTTCCTCTTTTAAACATATTTTGGGTTTATTTTATACTCTTTTTTAGAGACCCTTGCTAGTTCTGAGATCCTCAAAAATATTATGGGAAGTTCCTGTTGTATCCTGGGAGACTTGCGCAATACAACGCGGATAAGTCCTTAAGGACAATGAATCTACATGCCTCAGGAAATTTTGTTCGTGTTCCTGGAAGCTTTTATCCAACAATCTTAAGGACTTATGGCTAACATCAACAACTCAATCACGGAGGATCAAAACTTTGTTTTTCCAAAACTCAAACGGTATTTGCGAAACCACTTACGGACGTGTCAAAAGTTGAGATCTTCTCTAGATAGAACTTTTGGAGGATAGCAAGATGCTCGCAGCAACGATGGCTTCTAATCTCATTTGTAGGGACCGCGGATGAGGTTGAAGAAGAGAGAGATAAGGCGACAACTTAGAGTTCGTTGGAGTTAGGATGATGAACCCTAATTTTCATGTGTCATGCCTTTGTATTGTTTGAGGAAAGTTGGAGAATATTTTTTCTCGAGAGAAAGGAAAAGAAATAAGAAGATGAGGTACTTGAGTAATTTTTCGTATACTTTACCTACAAATGAGAGAATCACAACTAGGTATTTTCTCGTTTGCCAATCTTAAATATTTTAAAATTGTGGGGGTGTAGGTAATTTTACTTAATTACTTGAAGAAATAAATTTGGCTTTTCACCTAATGATATTGATAATATTCTAAATTTGAAAGTAGAGAATATGTCGTTATATATTTATATATGAACGACATGTCAATGATTGACACATGCAATCAGATAATATTTAAAAATTAAGGTTTCTAGGATCAAATTTTGAAATGAAAGACATAGGTGAATCCAATGTGATGTTGGGTATTAGATGAGACAAAATCCACTAGTGGTTATGTATTCACACTTGGGGGTGGTACGATTACATGGAGATCAGCCAGGCAAACAATTATTGCAAGATCAACAATGGAATATGAGTTTGTTGCTCTTGAGACGGTTGGTAATGAGGCTGAGTGGTTGAAAAACTTCTTAGCGAACATTCCACTAGGAATGAAAACAACCCCATCGGTATCAATACACTATGATTGCAATCTGCAATAGCTATAGCTATAAACAAGAATTACAATAGAAATAATAGACATATCCAATTGAGACATAATTTGGTAAAGCAACTACTAAAGAGTGGAACTATTTCCACTAATTATGTGAAGTCAGAACGGAATCTAGCAGATCCTTTGACAAAACCCCTGTGAAGACAAATGATATTCGAAACATAGAGGGGAATGAGACTTAAGCCACTTGCAAATAAACAAGTGATGGTGTCGCAACCGGTAGATCGCGATAGTGAGACGACGAGACTCTTTTAAAAATTATTAATGGTGATTTTGAAAATTAGAGTTTGGAGTCGCCACCATAGTTTATTCTGGAAAACTACGGAAAAACCATAAAAGTAAGGCATGGTCTATGAAATCAGAGTTTTGAGTTCGGGAGTCGGTTACGCGTAGGAAAAGTGTTAGCACCCCTATAGCGCTTGCCTGAAAGCAATACCTTTAATTAAATGTATAAAGTTGATGTGGTTTTCAAAATGGTTATTTCCCCCCGAAAATAATAGTACAATGAAAGAAAAATGGTTTAGAAAATTTGCGGAATAGGTTGGAAATTTGTTTGGAAAATAATTAAGAATAATTTTGGATTTTTAGGGAGATGAACCTGACATGACATTGCCTTGCTCCTACGTATCTCCATTTTTGATGGAGAATCAAGAATCCCGTAGTTCTGACTTTCTTTTCATTTGGAAATTTGTTGATATTTTTTTTATTTTGGAATTTTATGATTGTTTTGGTATTTTTAAGTTATGTAAAAAAGTATCACGACATGGAGAATGATTTAAATACAAAACAAGTGGAACGTGAAATTATTTTTGTGATTTTTAAAACTTTTGTACTCTGTTTTATGAATTTTTGACATGATTGAGAAAGATTAAGATGAAAAAAAATAATTACACAAAGATTCACACTTACTTGCAAGAAAACTACATTGTTTTTAATATTTTATATTTAATTATCAAGCAAATCTGAGACTTGACATGACAATCAAAATTATTATGAAAGATGTAATTGTCAAGCAAGTCCGAGACTTGACATGAAAATTAAAATTATTATTATGAAAAATGTAATTATCAAGCAAGTCCGAGACTTGACATGACAATAATTATTATTATGAAATTTTAATTGTTAAGCAAATTCGAGACTTGACATGATAATCAATATATTTTTAAGATTTTTATAAAAAAAAGAATTATGAAAGAAAATGTAGAATAAAAAACAGTAAAATAATTATGAAAATGTAAAACTTAATCCAAAAAAAAACTTTAACGAAATAATTCAAACTAAAGAAAAAAAGAAGAAGGTGAATGAATAAGAACCTGGATGAAGAAGACAAGGATAGTCCGATCAAGATGGAAGTGAAGATGGAAGCTTTAGGAGATGAAGAAGTTGATATGGAAAAGAAGAGATGTTGAAGTGTTGGATGATGATGGAGTATGAAGAAGAGATGTATTGTGTAAAAGAGGAATGAAGTAGAGTTTTGGGATGGAAATGAAGAGATTTGGTGTTAGAGAGAAGAAATGGATATTATGTAATTGTGTGTGTAAAATGGAGTGAAGAGAATGTGGATATTTATAGAGTTAAGGATGTAGAAAGTGTTAAATAAAATATAATTTTTTAAAAAATGAGTGGAAAAATAAAAAAAGTTAAGGTGGAAAATAAGTAAAAGAAATAATATAAAAAGTTGGTGGAGAAATTAGGTGAAATAAAATATAGTAAATAGTAAAAGTTAATGTGGAAATTAAGTGAAAGAAATAATATAAAAAGTGGGTGGAGAAAGTAGGTGAAATAAAATATAGTGAATAGTAAAAGTTAATGTGGAAAATAAGTGAAAGAAATAATATAAAAAGTGGGTGGAGAAAGTAGGTGAAATAAAATATAGTTAATAGTAAGAGTTAACGTGGAAAATAAGTGAAAGAAATAATATAAAAAGTTGGTGAAGAAAGTAGGTGAAATAAAATATAGGAAATAGTAAAAGTTAATGTGAAAAATAAATGAAAGAAATAATATAAAAAGTGGGTGGAGAAAGTAGGTGAAATAAAATATAGTAAATAGTAAAAGTTAATGTGGAAAATAAGTGAAAGAAATAATATAAAAAGTTGGTGAAGAAAATAGGTGAAATAAAATATAGTAAATAGTAAAAGTTAATATGGAAAATAAGTGAAAAAAATAATATAAAAAATGGGTGAAAAAATAAGGTGAAATAAAATATAATAAAGAAAAGTAAGTGAAAAAATTAGAAAAGTTAGAAAAGAAATTAAATAAAAAAAATATATAAAAATGTAATAGTAAATGAAAAATGTATGTGATGTGGAAGGTGATGTGGAGGGTGATGTGGAGAGTGAGTGGGATAAGAAAAAAAAGTGGTGAGGAAGTAAAAAAGTGTAGGATTATTTTGGACCATTGGGTTAAGAGTTAAAAATTCAATTTGGGGGTGCAAACAGTAAAACAAATAGTATTATTTTTTTTATTGTTTTGTTCTTTTTTTGTGATAAATTTTATTTACCTGGACAAAATTGGGTGTTGAAAACTGGTAACCCAACCTTTGTGATTGGAGATCCCATGAATAAGGTTCATATGGGTAAAAACAAGTGACTTGTGAGTTCTGATAGCACTAAATTGATTTTAATCAATTATGTCCCTTCCTATGGTGTGTGAAAGTGCTAAAGACTGCATTATTGAGAGGCTAAACTTTGTTATTAAAATTCTATGTGGTGAAAGAATTTTAGTTTAACTAAAGCTTTTAATCATTTTCATATCCCTTATGGGTGGTGTACGATTTGTGGCATACACTTGATGAAATCACCTATATCAGTGTCAAGTAGGGGTGCTTGCATGAGATCTTGGCATGATCTCTAGAGCACTCATGAATATCAGGCACGCGCATGGCCTAGTAAGCGCAACATAGCGATAACAGTAAGTATTGTAGGGGTGTATTGTGATTGATAAACCTCTAACACACGTCAAGTGGGTTCATATAGCTTGATATACCAACTACACTATGTGTTAAGTTTCTAAATCTAAGACTGGTTCATATAGCTTTCTATACCAGCTCTGGTGCATTACATTCTATGAGACCCAGAATAAAAGTTTCTTATCTTTCTTTTAGCATTTAAAATATTTGAGTCAAAGACCTTATATTTCAGCTTTCTTTTGCAATAAGTGGGGGATTATTGTAATAATGTTATATTATTGCAAAGAGACGTTGCCCAACGGTAGCATGCCAACGTTCAAAATTTTTCAACGTGAATTAATTTTGCAACATTAAAATCATTGATTGGTTTTAATTTCTTTTATTTATTTTATTCTTTCCTAACTTTATAAATAGAGGGCTCTTCCCCCATTCCAAAACACACCAAAAGAAGTCTTCTCTCATTCTCCTTTCTTCTTTTCCTCTTCTAAACATATTTTGGGTTTATTTTATACTCTTTTTTAGAGATCCTTGCTAGTTCTGAGATCCTCAGAGATATTCTAGGAAGTTCTTGTTGTATCCAGGGAGACTTGCGCAATACACCGCGGATAAGTCCTTAAGGACAATGAAGCTAAACGCCTCAGGAAATTTTGTTCTTGTTTCTATCAGTGTTTCTACAACATCATTAACGTCCATCAATTCTGGAGAAAGAAGTTGATGCTTGTAATTGGAGTTCGTCTCCGAACCATGGTAGTTTTGATGGAAATAGTGACAGGGATGAAACTGTCATTCCCCACTTCACATAACCCATTTTCGCAACTTGTTCACCAGCATAGAGCTTTCTTCCCCAAAGCTCTCGCGGGCCACCCAAATTGCACCATCAACGAACTCCTTCGTCCTCCATGGAAGCCCACCACCAGAAAAATCACGCAACCACCAAAACCATTAACCCATTCGCACCACATCTCGTCAGAGCACTACCTGAATATGTAGAAACCAAAAAAACCACAACTACCGTTGGCCACCATCTTCGATCCTTCATCTTGCCTTCACTTACAAACCCAAAGAACACAACAAAATTGCGCTGCATGAAGAACCATGAATCGCGCTCCTTCGTCAAACTAAACCTCCACATCAAATTCCTAAAAACCCAAAGACACAAAAATCCCCGATTCATTTAGAACTCTAATAGTGAAAACTCGTCAAATCGCGACACCAATTCATGAAACCAACGTCACGATTAGTTATTATTTTCAAAGTTGTGTTATAAAATTAATATTATATGAAAACATAATAATAATACCTTTAATTATGTGTGTAAGAACCTGAAAATAGAGTTAAAAGAGCATAGAGGTGTGTTACGTTAATGGAACCAGACTTTTGATGGTAAAACACACCAATAATATAAATAGATTTTTTCAAAATCCTGGTTCATTAGCTTAAGCACTCTGTCTCTCTCTAGAAACCAGTTCTTCAGATTTCCTCTGCCTTCTCTCTTCCATTCCTCTTCTTTCTAGACGTCCTTCCTTCTCAACCCATCTGTGCAATAATAAAGTTGTACCTGATTAATTCTGGCGTCAAGGGCTTGTTGGTACACCTATCAGTTTGTTGTATTTGTACTGGTAAGTGATCGCTCCTGTTTCTTGTAATTTTCGTGCTTTCTAACACATGCAAGTATTGTTCCTCTTGCATGTGTTCACCAGCTTCCATCTAGTGTTGATTTCTGTTTTTGGTGGGATTCCTTTTCACACATCTGAAGTTGTAGGCTGTTCTAGGATCTTTTGGCTATCAAAAGTGTGGAGACACTGTTCAGTCAAGTTATTCTAAGGTAAGGGGAGCTAGGTATTTCTTAAATTGATTTTTATGAAACGTGTAGATGTGCTGAACTCTGTGTGACCATGCTGTTTGGTTAAATTTATGTTTTAAGGAGATTTTCTATATGAATAGAACTTCATACTGGAAATTATGACTGTGGTTTTGGTTGGGCTGAGGTGGATATCTAAAATTTCGTATGTTTAATGTATGGGTTCTGTTAAATGAGTGTTCAGATGGAAGGTACACTAGTAAAAAATCGGGTTTTTACAGCGCACATTATGCCACGGTTCAACGAAAACCGCAGCATAATGGTGCGCGGTGGCAGTTTTGTAAATAAAACGAACATATATGCCGCGGTTCTACTGGGAACCGCGGCATATACCCCAGTCAACCATTGCCTTTGACGCCACGTATGAATAAAAAATTAAATAACAGAGTATATGCCGCGGTTCTCTGCACAACCGCGGCATATACCCAGCCAATTTATTGCAGGTGCTGACTGGGTCAGAGAATTTCAGAAGTTACAGGGGGTATATGCCGCGGTTCCCCAGAGAACCGCGGCATATACCCCTGTAACGTCTCAACTTCTCTGCCAGTCAGAGAATTTCAGAAGTTACAGGGGGTATATGCCGCGGTTCTCTGGGGAACCGCGGCATATACCCCCTGTAACTTCTGAAATTCCCCAGAAGGCAGTTGGGAAGCAGTTGTGTTGAGTACGTTACAGGGGTATATGCCGCGGTTCTACGAGCAACCGCGGCATATTCTGCTATCTGAAATTAATTTAATATTGATTTGAAATATTTCGAGGTATATACCGCGGTTCAGCGGGCAACCGCGGCATATAGTTTGAAAATAATTTCAAAAATGCCATTTAGTATTATTTTTTTAATCAGTATATGCCGCGGTTGCTCGTAGAACCGCGGCATATACCCCTATTATACCGCGGTTAAGTAGTGAACCGCGGTAGATTCCCCCGTTCAGAGTTAAAAATTAAAACTTTGAACAGTGATCGTCTTCTTCCCGCAAGCCTCTGTTTCGCGTTTTCTCTTTTCCCTCCGACTCCCATCATCTCCGATACGCTATTTTTCTCCGTTTAAACTTCAAATTGTTCGGTTCTTTCTCATTTGTGACGATAAACAACAGTTTTTGGCCGATCAAAAGCATTTGAAACGCGTCATTCCCACTCCTTTGCGATTTCGTTTTTTTTGCACCAAGCGTTTTCGTCGTTCTTCTTCCAGGTATTTATGCCCTTTTGCATTGTTAAGATGATTTCTTCATTAGTTTTTGCATAATGCTATAGTTTTGGTAATGTATGAAGGTTCTATAGTTTTGGTAATGTATGAAGGTTCTATAGTTTTGGTAATGTATGGTATAATTTTTGCTTTAATTTTGATAATGCATGAAATTGTTATAGTTTTGGTAATGTATGGTATGATTTTTGCTATAGTTTTGGTAATGTGTGTTGTAGTTCTTGTATTATTTATAAACCTTAAAATATTATTTATGTAATATTTAGGAATATGGATCGAAATTGGATTAATTTACCACGTATTAGTGCTGAGTACGAGAGAGGTGTAGAGGAATTTATACAATTTGCGCAACGTAATGAGGGGAGAACTGATGATGAAGTGAAGTTTAGATGTCCTTGTGTGAACTGTTTGAATGGGAGAAAGTTGAACGCAACTCAAATTAGAGAACATCTTATATGTGATGGTTTTCTAAGATGCTATACAACATGGATCTGGCACGGCGAAGAAATGGATTTTCCCACTGACTCTCAAAGTGTAAATGTTACTGATTCCACCATGGAAGAAGATCGACCGGATGAAGACAAATTGGAGGACATGATCCGCGATGTTGGAGCAGAAAATTTTGCCAAAGCTCATGTGTATGAGACGATGTCGACTGATGCGGAAACACCTTTGTATGTCGGTTCAACTAAGTTCACACGTTTATCAGCGGTGTTAAGGCTCATGAATTTGAAGGCGAGCAATGGATGGACTGATAAGAGTTTTACAGAACTGTTGACGTTGTTGAATGAAATGTTGCCAGATGGAAATACACTGCCCACTCGTAATTATGATGCGAAAAAATTCTTTGTCCAATGGGTATGGAGTATAAAAGGATACATGCTTGTCCCAATGACTGCATTTTGTATAGGAAAGAGTTTGAATTTTTGACAAAGTGTCCAAAATGTGGCTTATCACGATACAAGTCAAAAAACAATAGTGAAGATAATGGTCAGATAGAAAAAAATGGATCTGCTTTGAAAGTAGTTTGGTACCTTCCAATAGTGCCCAGACTTAAGCGTTTGTTTGCGAATCCCAAAGATGCTAAAAATCTTAGATGGCATGCAGATGAGAGAAAAATTGACGGGCTGCTTCGTCATCCAGCTGATTCAAAGCAATGGAAAAATATTGATCGACAATTCCCCGAATTTGGTAAAGAGTGTAGAAATCTTAGGCTTGCTTTAGCCACTGATGGAATGAACCCATTTGGTAATCTGAGTACCAATCACAGTTGTTGGCCAGTTATATTGATAATTTACAACTTATCTCCTGCATTGTGCATGAAGAGGAAGTACATGATGTTATCTATGATGATATCTGGTCCAAAGCAGCCTGGAAATGACATAGATGTTTATCTAAGCCCACTAGTTGAAGACTTGAAGGTTTTGTGGGTTGACGGGGTTGAAATATTTGATGCATTCGCTTCAGAGACTTTTATGATGCGTGCAATGTTATTTTGCACCATTAATGACTTTCCTGCTTATGGTAATTTGTCAGGATACAGTGTCAAGGGTCATAAAGCGTGTCCTATATGTGAAGAAAACACTGCAGCTCATCAATTGAAACATGGAAGAAAGACGGTGTATCTGCGTCATCGGAGATTTCTAAAACGTAATCATCCATATCGAAGGTTAAAAAAAGCATTCAATGGAGATCAAGAGAGGGACGAAGCACCAAATCCACTTACTGGCCTTGAAGTTCTTCAAAAAGTTAATAAAATACATCATGTATTTGGGAAAACATCGAAGAAGTCATCTGTAACGACCCCTTGGAAGAAGAAATCAATATTCTTTGATCTTCCATATTGGTCAAAGTTAGATGTTCGACATTGCATAGATGTGATGCATGTAGAAAAGAATGTGTGTGATAGCTTGATTGGTACATTACTCAACATTCAGGGAAAGACAAAAGATGGAGTGAATGCTCGTTTGGATTTGGTTGACATGAATATCCGAGAAGAGTTGGCACCGAAGGAGATTGGTAAACGTACTTATTTGCCCCCTGCATGTTACACAATGTCTAGACAAGAGAAGATAAGTTTTTGTGTATGTTTAAAGAGTATCAAAGTACCACAAGGATACTCTTCAAATATGAAGAGTTTAGTGTCAATGCAGGACTTAAAGCTTGTTGGCATGAAGTCTCACGATTGTCACGTCTTAATGCAACAGTTGTTACCGGTGGCTATTCGTGGAATTTTGCCCAAAAATGTTAGGCACACCATAAACAGGTTGTGTTCATTTTTCTCGTCAATATGTAGTAAAGCCATCCATCCTACAAAGTTAGATGAACTTCAAGGCGAGATTGTTATCATCTTGTGTCAACTAGAGATGTTTTTCCCTCCATCTTTTTTTGACATCATGGTACATTTACTTGTTCATTTGGTTAGAGAAATCAAGTTGTGCGGACCGGTATACTTAAGATGGATGTATCCTATTGAGCGTTATATGAAGATTTTGAAAGGGTACGTTAAAAATCCATATCATCCTGAAGGTTCGATGATTGAAAGGTATATTGCTGAAGAAAGTATCGAGTTTTGTTCAGATTACATGACATCAACGAATCCAATAGGAGTTCCTCGCACAGCATGGTTGAATAAATTTTCTACAAGTAAAAGCATCCGAGGTGTCAATGTGGTGACAAAAGATCGCGAAGAATTGTTGCAAGCGCATCTTTATATATTGAACAACACAGATGAGGTGATCCCTTTTTTGGAAGCACACAAAGCCATTGTTAAGAATAAAATCCAAGACAATCAGAGAAATGGCAATTGATGGAGCATAACAAAACATTTATGTCTTGGTTCAAATCTGAAATTGACAAAGAGCCACATTCTTCTGAAACTTTATTGTGGCTTGCAAATGGTTTGAAGTTTGATGTCGTGTGTTGTACAGGTTATGAAGTCAATAATTGCACATTCTATACGAAGACTTTGGATGATAAAAGCACAGTACAAAATAGTGGAGTCAGTTTAGAAGCTGAGTCACTTCAATTTTCCACATCAAAAGATCAATCTCCTGTACTTGGATCAATGAGATATTATGGTATAATAGAAGAGATATGGGAGGTTGATTACACCAAGTTTTCCGTTCCATTGTTCAAGTGTAAGTGGTTTGACAATAAGAGTGGTGTGAAAATAGATGACTCGGGTATGACACTGGTTGATTTTCGCAAGGTGGGTTATCGAGACGAACCGTTTATCATGGTACATCAACCATCTCAAGTTTTTTATGTCAAAGATCCTTCGTCTGACCATTGGTATGTTGCTCTTCAAGGCAAAAAACAAATTGAAGTTAACGAAGACAATCTAATTAATATTGATATTGCTGACAACCATTCATTTCAAACTACAACAAAGTTGGATGACCAATCTGTAGTTGACGATGATGTACATGCAATTCGGTCAGATCATGATGAGGGAATATACATATGATGAATCCATATCTTTATGTATGAATTTTCAATTTGGATACTATTACATGTTTTGTTAATTTATATGATATTACATAAGTCTTGAAAGAAAATTTAATGTTGTTATTTATTTTGACAGATATATGGCTGATCATCCACATTCTTCAGGGGATGAGGCTCCCCCACCCAGATCCACTAGAGGACCCACTAGGATGAAACAACTATTAATCAGGAAAAATAGTGGTGAAAGAACTCCGGTGAATGTGAATGTCACCACGGGTGTGGCAACTGGCCCCTATGCAGATGACTTCCGATCATACCTTGGAGTAGTGGCACGTGATAAGATTAGCATTCTCATTCCATCTTTTGATCATGTGTCCGAGGGTGATCGGAACATTATTTGGCAAGATATATTGGTAAGTTAGTTAATAGCATTTGAATTATAATTTGTTTATATTGATAATTTTGTACTAATACAACTTTATTATGTTTTTTTCAGATGACATTTGACATTCCAAATGTCCCAACACTTAGAAATAAGTGTTTGTCAACTGTTGCAGAAAATTTCAGAAACTTTAAAAGCAAGTTGACATCAAGGTACATCTTTGGACACCTTAAACATAAAACTCCATGTAATGCATATAAGTCCATTGATGAGGAGACTTGGCGGGTTTTTAAAGAGAGTCGGATGTCAGAGGAATGGCAGGTTAGTGTAGTTCATATTATTCAATTCCTCATTAACAAATATATATCATATGAACTCATTAATTAATGTGTATGTGACAGGCAATTAGAAGCAAAGCACAAGGAACAAGTGCTAAGAACAAAAACCCCCACCTATTATCTCGTGGTGGGTATAGGAAGCTTGAGGAGAAAATCCTCAAGCAAAAGGCAGATGCTATACCACCATCTCAGAGTGGTAGCCCTCCTCAGCCTCCTTCTCCACCGTCTAGACATGAGAAATGGAAGTTGGCCCGTATGCGACCATCGGGCACCTACTCTTCCGACACTGCACGAGAGATTTCTGAAAAAATTGTAAGTTATCACTGTTCCTAAAATAATAAATATTGTCATTATACATACTACATTAAACTATTTAAAGAATAATGGTGTTTTGTAATGTTACAGGACGCCTTGGTTGAGCAGAGCTCCCAAGGCCAATTCACTCCAGAGGGTCGCCAGGATATTCTTGCTGCTGCAATTGGACGACCTGAGCACCCTGGACGTGTACGTGCTGCAGGTCCTGGAGTAGGCATTACGGATTATTTTGGGAGCTCTTCTCGTCAGCCTTCATATTCGTACAGCGATACACAAAGGATGACAGAAGAGATCACAAAAAAGGTCCGACAAGACCTTATGCAGGAGATCAGGGCCGAGGTGAGGGCTGAATTCCAGATGCTCTACCAGGAGCAGTTTCAGAGCATGCGCCCGATGCAGTCTCCTATAGAGGAACATGTGGTCCCTCCCCCTCCCACAGGTAAACTTAATAAACATTTATGTGCAATTATTTCTATCTCTTGTATAATCTAACATTTACTCTGACAGGGAGAAGCGGCAAAGGAAGTTGTTCCGCATCAGCCATCCCAGAGGATGACATGGACGATGGTAGTCCATGTCTGCTATACATTTTAGAAGAAGATGAGATGGTGCTGGTAGCTCGTGGAACAGAGTTTAGGTCAGCGACTGTATGTCATGGTATGCAACTATTAGAGGATGAGGTGAAGGTCTCAGTGGATGAAATGATCATGCCAGATGCCTCGGTTCCACTGTCCACGGAAGAGATTTTCACTGTGGAACAAGCATATAAGTCGTTTATCACTTGGCCTAAATTTTTGGTTAAACCAGTTTCTGACCCCTCGGTATGAAATTCTTCTTTACACTTCTCAATTTTAAAGGTTTTTGATGTCAAAACTTATCTTATCTTTTCATGTAACAACAGACGCAGGAACAACAGAAGATTCCTCTATCTGAGGATGACCCTCTTTCTTCATTGCATCTACTTGCTGACATCCTTGATGATAAGCCTTTGGAGGTTCAGTATGATGCTAATGTATTTGGGCATGGCTCTGAGGTCCCAATATACCTTAATAGCCAAGATGTCCGTGAGCTTGCGTCGGGAACACAAGAGTTGAATATTTCAATTATTCAACTATGGACGATGTAAGTCTATGACCAATTATTTATATATAAAATTGATTTATATATCAAGTATCCTTATATCAAAGTTAATTTTTGATTTCAGGTATATGTTTGGGGTCGCTAATAAGTTGGGGCGTTCTGATGATTATGGATTCATTGATCCCCAAGAAATTCATGAATCAAATGATTTTGACCATATCAACATGAGTCTGATAAGAAGTTTTGGAAGGGGCAAGAAAATATACTTTTTGCCTTATATATCCGGGTAAGTGAACTTTGTTAACATAATAATGTTCCATATGTGATTTTAATATTTAATAGTTACGTTATTATGAATTTCAGGCGCCATTGGCAACTTCTTGTTATGTCTGTGCAAGACAACTATGCTTTGTGGTTCTGCTCATTGCACAGGCCTCCTCCCACACAACTCAGACAAGCAATTGATTGGTAAGAACCTCAATGTTTGGACTTTCTTTGTTATATAACTGAATGCTAAAACATTTTTTTATATACAGTTCTATTCCAGCAAGTATGATGATGGACGGGAGATCAATTGCTAAGAGTAGAAAGATTGCTTGGATTTCTCTCAAGGTTTGACATATGCTAAAGTCTGACTTTGTTATAATTGTTTTATAACAAATGTTATTCACTAACTATTATCAACTGTGATGATATATTGTAGTGTAACAGACAAAATGGGTCATATGAGTGTGGATACTATGTAATGTATTGGATGACCCATATTGTTCGTTCTCACATCACAAGAAGCTGGGAAACGGTAATATTTAACTTTACAAAATTTTGATTTTTTAACAAATGATTTTGAATTCATATACACTAATTAAAATGAATTGTCTTTTGCAGAGATTCAAGACTACTACACCAGTTCCTGAGAAGTCACTACTATTCATTAGGAACGCTGCTGCGAAGTATATAGTTAGATTATACAATAGCTCTTAGATTTAGATTTAAACAATGCATTTGATTAGATAGAATTTTCTTAGACTCTCTACTTTATTTGATGTTGAAATACATTTGAACATGTGTTTGTTATGTTGAAATTGAATTTCTGTAAATGTTTTTATATGCAGGTCTGTTTTTTGTGGTAATGGATATCACAAAAACAGACCTGCAATTTTAAAAAACTGCAGGGGAATATGCCGCGGTTCTAACCACAACCGCGGCATATAGTGCTTCGTTTTTTTTTTACAAACGAGACATATGGCCGCGGTTTTGACACTAACCGCAGCATATTCGTCGGCCTATATGCCGCGGTTGAACCGCGGCATATAGTGCATTTTTTAATTTTTTTTTTTAAATTTTTTTTAGGGTTTAGGCAGCGGTTCCCTAGAGAACCGCGGCATATTCCGCAGCCTATATACCGCGGTTCGAACCGCGGTATAAAGTGTCTGACTTACTACCGCGGCTGAATATGCCGCGGTTCAAGAACCGCGACGTATAGTGAAAATGAACCGCGGTAAAAGCCCTTCGCTGCACTAGTATTTTCAAGTTTCAAAAGAAATAATTTCTTATATATGTATGTTTTACCATGACAATAAATAAAAGACAATGACAAATTCTTTCTAAAGTTGAACTTTATCTTTTTCGTTTCGTATTCACTCATAAACAACTATATATAATAGTAGTTTTGAGTGAAATAGAAAAAAGATTAAAAATACATCAGGATAAAAATAGAAATGTAACCACTATAATTACAAAAGTAGTTTAAAAAAAATTATTTGAAAATCTTTAATGAGAAATATACAAATTAATCAATCTTACACTGTTATGATTATTTATCAATTATTGTATTATATTTTTTTATTTTTTGAATCTCTTTTTAAATCTAATAAAATTTATCGGTTATATGTACGGATTATAGATAACCTTCTGAACAATGAAATCCAGTAAAAAGTTCTGCATGGATATTTTTTGAATCCCAATTTAAACATAAGAGATGCATTCAAAAACGGTGATTTTCGAAAAAAAAAATTCTAGAACAACCTTCTCATACATATATGATAGTTTTTAGAATGAGTTTCAAAACAATGTCCTGCAATGATGATGGAGAATGAAGGTGTAGTTGGAGCCGTGGTGACAACGGTGGAAATGGTGGTGGCAGAGATGACGTGATACAGCAAGAAGGGAACGGGGTGCATATAGTAATTATGGGAGTGCAAAAAGAAAATTAGTAGCATGTATCTGGGGCACCCAAAGTTCATCCAAAAAGTTTTATGGTCAGTAGAAAGAGTGGCACAAAGGCCAGAAAACCAAAATAGGAAACACACAACACACCAATTAAGCTCCAACTCAAAGCTAATTGTGTAACTTTATGATGAAGATAACTGAAGCAATCTGGTGGCAGCAATTTTCCAGCATATTCTCTGATATCACACATGGGCCATCCTGTCAAATTTGTGTTCAACAAATTGCAAACCAATCTTCAAAGGCAAGAGTTCTTCAAAATAAGTTCCTAAATTTTCAAGGACTGTCTGTGTCAGAAGGTGAGAGCATCTTATGCCACAAAATTTTTGTTAGCTAGAATTTCCCTAGGTGTTCCACTAATAAAGGATCCTTCATGTGGTCTCTTATCACCTCTTTCATTGCACCCTGACAATGTTTGCTATTGAAAGACATCCCAGTTGAGCTTATATGCTCAGTGCTAAAGTGGAGATAAACATAAACACACTCCCTATGAATCAAACTATATATACCATGATGTCTGCATGTGATGTGTTAGCCATTAGCCTTACATGGTATTCTCATAATGCTTCTTATACCTAAATACATTCAGTACTTTCAGTGTACTCTACATGTTTCAACACTTGCCAACATCATCTATATATATAAATACAAAATTGTTTAACATGTTCATTAAGTCTTTACTTTGCTACTCATGAAACAAATTTCTATCCCACCTTTTTCCATCTTGGAGTTCTTGAGAATATGTTTTTTATCGTTTATATTTTACGGTTTTTCACGTGATATATTAGAAATGGTAAATAAATATGCTTTAATGAATATTATTGAAAATTATAGAGTTTTTATGATGATAGGACACAAGAATTATCTTTGATGTTGTATTTTTAATTAGGATGCATATGTATTGCCTTATTTTGTCCACGCTATAAATTACTAAAACTCTTTTAGTTGATTAGGTAAATTATAAAATGCATTTTTCCTATTCTATTTGATTTTTTTTAATTTTATTTGAAGAATCCTTTTTTTATTATACAATTTTCATCCTGTCTCAATTATTCAACTTATTCCATATTCTTCTAGCTCACTTAAGTCTCTAAAATATTTTCTCTTTTATTATAACTCTAATTATACATTTTTTTATATGTATTTTTTCTCAAACATTGTAAAGAATGTAAATCTTAATTTTGTCGAATCAAATTATTAAACTGTATAAATCAATAATTAGTTTTTGTATGTAACAAAAAAAACACTTATCTTTTCTTTTTCTTCAATTTTTTCTATTTCTATTTATTTCAAGAACTCTCATATTTTCTCTTTTAACGGTTCAAGTCATTCCATATTTTCAAAATCTACTCAAATCTATTATGTATTTTTTCTGTTAAAAATAATAAATAATTTAATTGTTATAAAATTTTTATTAAGTGTAATTATTATTTAATAATATGTTTTTATTGTGATTTTATTATTTTAAAAAATATTTAATTAATAGTAAGAACAATGTAAGTGTGACATCCCAATATTATACTTCATGCAGGTATAAAATTAAGACGTCCAATAAATAATAAAATAGCAAATAAGGTTCTAAGAAATTAAAATTTAAGGATTACAGTAATCCGGAATGTAGAAGAAATTTTAAAACGTGGAATACTAAAGTACTTCAAAATACAAGAACTGAAATTGTTCAGATACATGGAAAGCTATGGAATTCCTAGAGAGACTAAGAAGTTGCTTCCTCATTCCCCTCCAGGACATTCTCCACTGAGGCCTCATTCTCCTCTGCTCACATCCAAGTGGATGATCATTTCAAAAGAAAAAAACATGCAACAAACACAAACACAAACAAGCAAGGGTGAGCTAATTATATAAAATCATGCAACTCAATTTAAGCATATACATACAAGAATTAACTCACACCAATTAATTTCAGAAATACAACCTAAGCATGTTAATTTCTAGACTTGACTCGTCCGGACTTTAAAATGATAGTCGGGCTATGGCGAGTCTTGCACCCGTGGTGACTTATGAAACTCGGGTTCCCCACCCTGCCACACTCACGAGGTTAGTCCGTTCCGCGCCTTGAGGCATACTGGGAGCCCCCAAGACTAAGGACCTCCTGCTACTCCTCACCACATGATTCAACCTCTCTAAGTGAGTATGATTGACCATTGGAGCGTCAGAATGACTCCCAAGGCTGAGCCCTACTTTTCATTTTAAAACACTAAGAATCTCACCAAGAGATTCTACATTTGAAACTACCATAAGCAACCATGAAATCATGTTTCAGTCTTTCCCAATTCACACACCTTTGAATTATAATCAAACCACATATTTAAACCTTAAATATCAAATCATATATAACAGAACATGCTCCACAACCAAGTTCAATAATCTCTAATAGACGATATTGTCATGTTATTACCAAACAGTAATATATACCAAACAGTAAGATAAAAATTATGGATTATATGTAAAAATAATAATAGCATAATCTCTGAAAACTAAAACAATTTTATCACTGCAAATTTAATATACTGAATGAAATAATAAATAAAAAAAAGAAAAACATCTTATTCTTTTGATAGATTCATAAAAATATAATACATATATATATACATATATATTACGTTACCTATATATATTATATATATTACGTTAGTTATAATACATTATATATATAACATTACCTATATATATTATATATATTACGTTAGTTATAATACATTATATATATAACATTACCTATCTATATTATATATATATATATATATATATATATATATATATATATATATATAATCTATACATTAATAATATAATATAATATCATACGTATTATCTCTAAATAACTTACAATGTTCCCTTAATTATGAAACTGCTTGCTAAATTCAATTGGTCACCGGAGAGGGTTCAGATGTCTGAGCGCATCAGACTTACCTTCGGCGCTAGCACATATGACTAGTCACAACTGACTGGACCAGGCCAGGGCTGCTCTATGATCAGGGATATGCCAACTCAGGTTTTTAAGTCCCCTCTATCCTACCAACAAAGAAAGGCTCTCAACCAATTTTTTTTAATTAATTTATTTAAGTTACCTAAACTAATCTGTTATGCTCTAAACCTCAATTGCCAATTTTTTTTTATATATGTATATTATTTCCTCTCACGGTAATCTAAAACAATGTCTGTATACTTACTTACTACCCATATCAATGCCATTACAAAATCTTACTCCAAACCCTCAAACCAGAACAATTTCAGCCAACCAACTCATTCGAAACAGATTAAAATAATCATATCACAACATGCACCATTCCACAGTTTCAATTATAACACCCAATACAATAAAAGTTATAACACAGTTTCACAAGAGTACACCAGTTCAATTCAAACCATCCTATATATTAAAAATCCAAAATACCGTACAAAATCGCACGACAGTCCAAAATTCAACATGCATACATTTACAAATCAGATTCAAGCAATAAATTCAGAGAAAAATAATTAGCCCCCTCACCTAGTGGGTTGCTCAACACAGTTCACAGATGCTCTAACAGTACCCCTACATCGTGCGAAACTGTACAGAACCTATAAATCACCAAATAGGTGCTAGACTTTAGCTCTTCGAGTCGGAATAAATCGAGAATGAAAGACAAAATCACACAGGGCACAGGAAATCAGAAAATGGTACAACCTAGGACAAGAACAGTGAAGGGAAAGAGGGAAAATCTACTTACCCGCTGAAACGCAAAACCAATCGGATGGTTTCGTAGCTCTTGACTCCAGGAACAAGAAAACACCACCAAATTAGGATTCAATCGGTGGAAATGGCTGGAAACCTAGAGAGAAGTCAGAGCACTTGAGTTAGGGCAAGGTTTCTGTTCTAGAGAGAGAGGAATATGTGAAATGAAATCTGACTTGCAAGGAAAGAGCCCCTCCCAAGGTTCAAGTGTCCTTGGGTCAATGGGCCTGGCTTGTCAAATTAGGGCCCAATGGCTTTATAAAATCTTCAGACCATTACATTCTCCCCAACAAGAAAATTTTCGGCCTCGAAAATTAAGACTTAACGGTAATTAGATGAGGATAAGACCTCTGCATCTCTTCCTCCAATTCCCAAGTGGAGTCGCCCGTTCTTTCGTCCCAGATAACCTTGACAAGTCTGACTGCCTTGCCTTGAGGCCGCTTGGTTTGGTGTTCCTCTACCCTCACTAGTTGCACCTCGACAGATAAGTCTTCCCTCACTTGGACGTCTTCAACCTCCAACACATGAGTCGGATCGGGCACATATTTCCTAAGCTGGGAGACATGAAATACAGGATGAAGATTAGCCAGCTGAGGTGGCATGGCTATCTCATAGGCTACTGGTCCGATGCGCCACAGGATCTGATAAGGACCGAGGTACTTAGGGGACAATTTCCTCGCTCGAATAGCTCTTCCAACACCAGTGGTAGGAGTAACTCGGAGAAAGACATGATCTCCGACTGCAAACTCCAAGGGTTTTCGCCTCTGATCCGCATATGATTTCTGCCGGCTTTAAGATGCTTTCATTCTTTCTTGGATCAGTCTCACCTTCTCTGTGGTTTGCTGCACTAATTCTGGTCCTGTCAATACCGCCTCTCCATCCTGAAACCAACAGAGAGGTGTTCTGCAGCGTCTACCATACAAAGCTTCGAATGGAGCCATACCAATACTGGCTTGATAGCTGTTGTTATAAGTAAATTCCACTAACGGTAACACCTCATCCCAAGCTCCCAGATGATCCAGTATACATGTTCTCAACAAGTCTTCTAAGGACTGGATCGTTCTCTCGGATTGGCCATCTGTTTGAGGATGGTAGGCTGAGCTCATCTGCAATCTGCTACCCATCTCACTCTGGAGTGTTTGCCAAAATCTAGAGGTGAACCGCGGATCCCTGTCTGATATGATGCTAGAAGGCACTCCATGCAATCCTACTATCTCCTTAATATATAGATGCGCTAGTTTTGCCATGGACATCCTTAAGTCAATTGCCAAGAAGTGAGCACCCTTGGTCAATCTATCCACTATCACCCATATGGCATCATGTTTCCTGAAAGTGCGTGGTAAATGGGTAACAAAGTCCATAGCTATGCTATCCCATTTCCACTCTGGAATCTCCAAAGGCTGCAATAAACCTCCAGGTTTCTGATGCTCTACTTTGGCCTTTTGACAAGTGTAACACCCTAATATTTTAAAGGGTATTACTAATAGTAGAGACTAAATTAATTTGATATCTCATATAAACAATCAAACTTTATTTCAATTACTCCAAAGTACAGTACCAAACTTACAAACTTTAAACAATATAGTCTTCACCATTGAAATTTCAACTTATAAGTTTTACACAGCATAATCTTCCCAATACAAATTTATTCTTTTTACAAAAATCCCTGAAAGTTTTTTCCCCGCATCTCTCTCATCTCTAAGCTTTTTCAACCGCATCTGCAACATTATCTAATCACATATAACATGAGTTATATGATCATAGTACAAACAAATAAGGGTAAGCCAACCATATCATAAAATCATTAAACTTGTAATAAAAATATTATAATCATGTATTTCTGCAATTGATAAAATATCATTATTCCGATGTCATTAATTCATCATTATCAAAATCATCTTTTCCATTTCTATAAATCTTACAAGTGTACCATGCTTACTCATGAAGCCTTATGGTCAGACCGCTCTCTGCCTGCTTCCTTAAGCCTCACTTATATACTATGTCTTACTTTCTGAAGCCTTATGGTCAGACCCCTCTCTGCCTGCTTCTATATAACTTACGAATCATATGTTTATGTCAAGCCTTATGGTCAGACCACTTTCTGCCTGCTTTCATAAACCTCAGGTGTTACATTGCTCATACCAAACTCTCATGGTATAACTCGAACATACTACTCCCGGTAGTAAACATCATTTCATAAGTAATGATTTCTCATATCCACTCCAACATTTCATAAAACCAACAATTCATACCCTCTTATCCACCTAACTCAATCATGTTCATTCTTTAATCATGAATTCATAATAACCCGTTTTGGTATCAATAAATTAAACATATTGCCATATATCATGCTTCATATTATAAACTCATTTTGCCCATAACGAGTATAACTCAACATATTTTCACCAAACAAAGATCATGGATCAACCAAAATATATCAACATATCGTAGGAACTACATATTAAAGTCTGGGCTCAATGTAATGATAAATAAAATATATATGAAATTTTTACCATGATAATATTATGCATCTACAATCAACTTGTTTTATTTTATTTTCATCCTAGTAGAGATTTTTCTTTACCCCAATTGGTCACCGGAGAGGACCCAGATGTCTGAACGCATCAAACTCACCTTCGACGCCAGCACATATGACTAGTCACAACTGACTGGACCAGACCAGGGCTGCTCTATGATCAGGGATGTGCCAACTCAGGTTTTTAAGGTTCCTCTATCCTACCAACAAAGGGAGGCCCTCAATAATTAATCAATTTATTTATTTAATTTATCTACCTTGTTGTCTTATACTCTAAATCTAAAATGCCTAATTTTAATATTTTTACTTCCTCTCACAACAACCTCAAACAGTATCTGTATATCTATTTAATACTCATATATAAGCTATTACAGAACCCTTACTCCAGACCTTCTAACAAGATCAATTTCAGCCAACAAACTCATTCAATAAATTCATCACATCAGAACATGTACAATTTAACAGTTTCAGTTATAACACCCAATATAATAAAAGTCATAAAACAGTTTCGCAAGAGAACACCAGTTCAACATTCGTATATTTATAAATTCATACAAAAATAATTAGTTGCCCTTACCATCAAAATAATATTAATATAAAAATTCAGGGGAAACAAGAAGTTGAATCTGGCAGAGCCGGTTAGACAACTTCTCATCCTTCCACAAAGATGAAATAAAAAGAATAGATAAAACAATAAAATTTCTGGGGAAACAAGAAGTTGAATCTGGCAGAGCCGGTTAGACAACTTCACATCCTTCCAAAAATACAATATAAAGATATAAAAAAAAACAACAAAAGCTTTGGGGAAACAAGAAGTTGAATCTGGCAGAGCCGGTTAGACAACTTCTCGTCCTTCCAAAAATACAATATAAAGATATAAGAAACAACCAAAGTTTTGGGGAAACAAGAAGTTGAATCTGGCAGAGCCGGTTAGACAACTTCTCGTCCTTCCAAAAATACAATATAAAGATATAAGAAACAACCAAAGTTTTGGGGAAACAAGAAGTTGAATCTGGCAGAGCCGGTTAGACAACTTCTCGTCCTTCCAAAAATACAAAACAAATAAATGTTCTCATTCAAAATTCAAGACCATACAGCAACAAAATACTACATATTCAAGATTTAGGATTAGAGAAAAGCAAAGTATAAGAGTGGCTTCCCTTACCTCTATTACAGACTTAATCTCCTCGCTCTCTGAAAACTTCCAGAATATCCCCTTTGCAGTTAGAAATTCTTCCAACTCTCTTCTCTCAACATTTTTCTAAGTTCTTTGGTGTAAATTTTCAGCCTCCCCCCTTGGCTATTTATAGTAAAAAATTTACTATTCATTTGTACTATTCATTTTTACTATTCATTTGTACTATTCATTTTTTTATTCATTTTACTATTACAAAAATAATTTTTTATTTGCAAATTGGTGAATTCTGATCTCAAAGCTACGTGTAACACTTATCCTTTCCAAAAATAATTTTTTTTTTTTTTTACTATTCACTTTTTACTATTTACTATTCACAATTTACTATTCACTATTTTTTTTTTTAAATTTTTTTTTTATCTAGTATCTAACTTACAAATATTTTCAAGGATCTTACAATCTCCCCAACAACAATTATTTTCGTCCTCGAAAATTATTTATTTAAACAAAGACTATTTAACAAAAGATTACTTACAAAAGAGATATGAATTTTCGAAAACCATTGCTCTGATACCCAATAGTGTAACACCCCGATTTAGGCGTTACAATTTATTTTTCCACAAAAATGCATATATTACTTTTCTTTAACAATTTTCAACACCAACAAAATATTAAGTGTTGTATTACAACACAAGTCTTCTAAAATAAAATTTCACACAGTTCATAAACTTCTTAAATTTAAAATTCCACACAGTTTGAAATTTCAAAATATATTTATTTAGAAATCCCCCATGTCTCTTTTTTTTTTTTTTTTTCACAGATCTCTCATCTTCTAAGCAAGTCTAGAACCATATGCTAATTCATCTGAAATAGTTTATGCTCCCGTATAATATGACACATTATACGATCATTGCATTCACATACACAAACACAAACAATAGGGTGAGCTAACTGAAACAAGCATACAATCCATTCACAATCCGTTAATAATACATCCACAGTATTCAATACAGTTAAGCACACCCACTCAACATATTATCACAATATCATTGCTCAACAATTTTACTATTCCACTTATCAAAGTGTTACAACTTCACCTCATCCGACCTACTTACCAAAGTAGTACAAACCAAGTTATTCTCTCTACTTATCAAAGTAGCACCGCAAGACAATATTGTCTACTTATCAAAGCAGCACAGCAAGACATTATTGTCTACTTACCAAAGCAGTACGGTATAATTAATTCGCCTACTTACCAAAGTAGCATAAAACAAGATCTTCTGCCTACTTACCAAAGTAGCGCAGCAAGACAATACTCACATAGTTAATCTGCCTACTTATCAAAGTAGCCCGATTTATATCATTCTCTTTATCTCTTCATTCATCATCTCATCCTGCCTACTTATCAAAGTAGCGCAAATCACCCTGCTTACTTACCAAAGTAACGCAGACCCAACATCTACTCGCCTACTTACCAAGGTAGCGCAAACCAACATCATTTACATTATTTCAACAAATTATTCATAATCAACCACAACCCATCCAAAACTAATCATATTCAACAAACATAAGAGAACCGGTGAACTTTTCTCAATTCCCTTCTGTCTACTTACCAATGTAGCATAAATTAACAAAATTACATTTTCCTAACATATCATTCATAACCAATCACATGTCATCTCAACCACTAATACCAAACCAATCATGCTCAACAAGCACATAATAACCAATCAACATATCTCAGTTTCAATTCTGCCTACTTACCAAAGTAGCACAAATTAACCAAATTACCTTTTTCAACATATTATTTATCGACGATCTGAACCAATCAAACTAATCAACAACATGTTTAGATCATATGGTAAGCTTTTCAGTCCAATCCAACAGTTAATGAGGCGGAAATCATCAATTTTTTTATAAATGATCCAAAAACATAAATTAAGCAATATTGAGATCCCTGAGAAGTTACAAAATTAATATCTCTAAATCGGTACCTCCGATCTAAAATCCGAACGGTCGAAGTATGTTCCTATCTGTTAGAAACCTCATACTAAAGTTTCAGGTTAATCTAACGGTTAACTAAGTAGATATGAAGGTTTTACCGAGGTAACTCAGAGACAGAAATTTAAGTGATTCTCGGTTAAACTCAAAATACGGAATGAATTCCTCTAAGCACAGACATCTAATTCCAAATCTGAACGGTCAAGATCACCTAATATGTCTTATGAACTCCATACTAAAGTTTGGGCTCAATCTAACGGTAAATGGAATATATATGAAATTGTTACCATTATAACTTAAGAACAGAATCACATTGTTCATCAAATATTTCAAACTTTCGAAATTTCTTTCTCTAAGCATAGACCTTCAATTTCAAATCCGATCGGTCACAGTGTATTAATATGTCTTAGGGATTCTATATCAAATTTTGAGGTTGATCTAACGGTCAAATAGGTCAGAATTCTATATTTTACTGAGACAACTTAGTAATTACAGGGGTAACTAATTTACTCAAACTTATAGGATTTATTTCTCCAAGTACAGACTTCTATTTTCAAATCCGAACAGTCAAAGTTTAGTAATATGTCTTAGGATTCACATATTAAAATTTTAGCTAAATCCAACGGTGAAAACAATTAATAGAAATTTATCACCACAGTAACTCGAAAATAAGAAATTATAATCATGAAAACCAAATTTTACACAAATCAATAGATAACTACCATTACCAAATTTTTAACATATTCATATTCTTATTCATGATCATAACAAGAAAGGATTAGCTCCCCTTCATCAAAGTCAAGCAATTGGAACCATATTTCTAACTACAAAATTCTAGAAATTAAGTTGAGTTAGCTCCCCTTACCTCATGAAGACTAAAACACCTTAAACTCTTCTTCAAAAAGAGCAACTCCTCTCCTCCTTGCTAGACCAAGTCAGCCTCCACACTTAGGACACTTAGGATTTCGTTCACCTCCCACCAAGGACCTCTCTACTCTCCTCCAAAACTCCAAATCTGATTTGGAATTAAAAGAAGATGCCTTAGACAACTAAGGACCCATGCACTTGGCACTTAACAATAATAAACAACCAATGGACCATCCTAAACCATTTTCCAGCCCTAAAACATGGAAGGAAAGTCTCCAAAGGTCTCAAAATGTTCTCCCATGCAGAACACACCTACTCCCTCCAAAATTTGCACTTGTAAAAATACACCTAAAATTAAGGTTGGACGCTAGCCCCTGGACAGTAAAACTGTCACGTTTTCCCCAGCTCAGTTAGACTCCTTCCCGAAGTCCAAAATATGCGTATGAGTAGTCAAATTGAAGCTCTTTGAGTCTAGTTTCCAATAAAACAAGAATCAACTCAATTGATATTTTACTAAGAATAATAATTTCACTCCCCAGAGTCCCAAAATATTTTCGAAAACCATTGCTCTGATACCAAAATGTAACACCCTAATATTTTAAAGGGTATTACTAATAGTAGAGACTAAATTAATTTGATATCTCATATAAACAATCAAACTTTATTTCAATTACTCCAAAGTACAGTACCAAACTTACAAACTTTAAACAATATAGTCTTCACCATTGAAATTTCAACTTATAAGTTTTACACAACATAATCTTCCCAATACAAATTTATTCTTTTTACAAAAATCCCTGAAAGTTTTTTCCCCGCATCTCTCTCATCTCTAAGCTTTTTCAACCGCATCTGCAACATTATCTAATCACATATAACATGAGTTATATGATCATAGTACAAACAAATAAGGGTAAGCCAACCATATCATAAAATCATTAAACTTGTAATAAAATATTATAATCATGTATTTCTGCAATTGATAAAATATCATTATTCCGATGTCATTAATTCATCATTATCAAAATCATCTTTTCCATTTCCATAAATCTTACAAGTGTACCATGCTTACTCATGAAGCCTTATGGTCAGACCGCTCTCTGCCTGCTTCCTTAAGCCTCACTTATATACTATGTCTTACTTTCTGAAGCCTTATGGTCAGACCCCTCTCTGCCTGCTTCTATATAACTTACGAATCATATGTTTATGTCAAAGCCTTATGGTCAGACCACTTTCTGCCTGCTTTCATAAACCTCAGGTGTTACATTGCTCATACCAAACTCTCATGGTATAACTCGAACATACTACTCCCGGTAGTAAACATCATTTCATAAGTAATGATTTCTCATATCCACTCCAACATTTCATAAAACCAACAATTCATACCCTCTTATCCACCTAACTCAATCATGTTCATTCTTTAATCATGAATTCATAATAACCCGTTTTGGTATCAATAAATTAAACATATTGCCATATATCATGCTTCATATTATAAACTCATTTTGCCCATAACGAGTATAACTCAACATATTTTCACCAAACAAAGATCATGGATCAACCAAAATATATCAACATATATTAGGAACTACATATTAAAGTCTGGGCTCAATGTAATGATAAATAAGATATATGAAATTTTTACCATGATAATATTATGCATCTACAATCAACTTGTTTTATTTTATTTTCATCCTAGTAGAGATTTCTTTTTACCCCAATTGGTCACCGGAGAGGACCCAGATGTCTGAACGCATCAAACTCACCTTCGACGCCAGCACATATGACTAGTCACAACTGACTGGACCAGACCAGGGCTGCTCTATGATCAGGGATGTGCCAACTCAGGTTTTTAAGGTTCCTCTATCCTACCAACAAAGGGAGGCCCTCAATAATTAATCAATTTATTTATTTAATTTATCTACCTTGTTGTCTTATGCTCTAAATCTAAAATGCCTAATTTTAATATTTTTACTTCCTCTCACAACAACCTCAAACAGTATCTGTATATCTATTTAATACTCATATATAAGCTATTACAGAACCCTTACTCCAGACCTTCTAACAAGATCAATTTCAGCCAACAAACTCATTCAATAAATTCATCACATCAGAACATGTACAATTTAACAGTTTCAGTTATAACACCCAATATAATAAAAGTCATAAAACAGTTTCGCAAGAGAACACCAGTTCAACATTCGTATATTTATAAATTCATACAAAAATAATTAGTTGCCCTTACCATCAAAATAATATTAATATAAAAATTCAGGGGAAACAAGAAGTTGAATCTGGCAGAGCCGGTTAGACAACTTCTCATCCTTCCACAAAGATGAAATAAAAAGAATAGATAAAACAATAAAATTTCTGGGGAAACAAGAAGTTGAATCTGGCAGAGCCGGTTAGACAACTTCACATCCTTCCAAAAATACAATATAAAGATATAAAAAAAAACAACAAAAGCTTTGGGGAAACAAGAAGTTGAATCTGGCAGAGCCGGTTAGACAACTTCTCGTCCTTCCAAAAATACAATATAAAGATATAAGAAACAACCAAAGTTTTGGGGAAACAAGAAGTTGAATCTGGCAGAGCCGGTTAGACAACTTCTCGTCCTTCCAAAAATACAATATAAAGATATAAGAAACAACCAAAGTTTTGGGGAAACAAGAAGTTGAATCTGGCAGAGCCGGTTAGACAACTTCTCGTCCTTCCAAAAATACAAAAGAAACAAATAAATGTTCTCATTCAAAATTCAAGACCATACAGCAACAAAATACTACATATTCAAGATTTAGGATTAGAGAAAAGCAAAGTATAAGAGTGGCTTCCCTTACCTCTATTACAGACTTAATCTCCTGCTCTCTGAAAACTTCCAGAATATCCCCTTTGCAGTTAGAAATTCTTCCAACTCTCTTCTCTCAACATTTTTCTAAGTTCTTTGGTGTAAATTTTCAGCCTCCCCCTTGGCTATTTATAGTAAAAAATTTTACTATTCATTTGTACTATTCATTTTTACTATTCATTTGTACTATTCATTTTTTTATTCATTTTACTATTACAAAAATAATTTTTTATTTGCAAATTGGTGAATTCTGATCTCAAAGCTACGTGTAACACTTATCCTTTCCAAAATAATTTTTTTTTTTTTTTACTATTCACTTTTTACTATTTACTATTCACAATTTACTATTCACTATTTTTTTTTTTAAATTTTTTTTTTTATCTAGTATCTAACTTACAAATATTTTCAAGGATCTTACAACAAGTAAGGCAAGAAGCAACAAATTGGGCCACATCTCTCTTCATACCCGACCACCAGAAGGACTCTTTAAGGTCCTGGTACATCTTAGTCATACCTGGATGTATACTAAAACGACTTCGGTTCCTTCTTCAAGTATCCATCTCTTTAATTCCCCATCATTGGGGACCATGTCCTTCCCTTGAATCGCAAGAGACCATCCGTCCCTGTGTTGAAATCCTTCCCCTTCTCTGTACCAATCAAGGCTGTGATGTCTGAAGCTCAGGATCTAACAACTGCCTTCTCTGATGCGTTCTATCAAGTTACTAGACACAACCAATTTACTGCATCTGATGTTGTCATCCTCCAATTCAACCTGTAGCTTCAAATCTCTGAAACTTTCCACCAATTCAAGCTCTCTAACCATCAATGATGAGATATGCACCGTCTCTCTGCTGAGGGCATCTGCCACCACATTCGCCTTTCTAGGGTGGTATAGGAGTTCAAAATCATAGTCCTTGAGGAACTCCATCCATCTCCTTTGCCTCATGTTATGCTCTTTCTGATCAAAGAGGTACTTCAAACTTTTGTGGTCGCTGAACACTTGGAATTGAGCCCCATATAGATAATGCCTCCAAATTTTCAAAGCATAGACAACTGCAGCTAACTCCAAGTCGTGAGTGGGATAATTCTTCTCATGCACTTTAAGTTGTCTTGAGGCATAGGCAACCACTCTTCTTTCTTGCATCAGTACGCACCCTAGACCTTGGTGAGAGGCATCGCAATAGACCTCAAAAGGTCTACCAGTGTCTGGAATTACT
>NW_028274463.1:0-46736 GCF_029865625.1 Vigna umbellata | reverse complement strand
CACATCGTCCACTTTGTCAACTTCGCCAACTTCCTACTTCCTCTACTTCCACCACTTCCTTCACTTCCTCCATTTTGTCACTTCGTCCACCTCGTCCACTTCGTACACTTCGTCAACCTCGTCCACTTCGTACACTTCGTACACTTCATTCCACTTCGTCCACTTCGTCCCACTTCGTCCACTTCGTTAACTTCGTCCACATCGTCTACTTCGCAACTTCTGTCCACATCGTCTACTTCGTCAACTTCTTGCTCTTCGTCAATTCCTTCCCCACATTCCACCCTTCCACTCTCACTCTTCTTCCACTTCATGCACTTCGTCCACATCCTCCACTTCCGTCACTTCCTCCCCTTCCTCTACTTCGTCCACTTCGTCCACTACGTCCACTTCGTCCACTTCGTCAACTTCGTCCACTTCGTCCACTTCGTCAACTTCGTCCACTTCCTCAACTTCCTCCACTTCGTCCACTTCGTCAACCACTTCCTGCACTTCGTCCACTTCCTCCTCTTCCTCCACTTCCTCCACCTTCTCCACCTCCTCCCCCACCTCCACTTCCTCCCCTTCTTCTAGTTCGTCAACTTCATCCACTTCGTCCACTTCCTCTACTTCCTCCACTTCCTCCACTTCATCCACTTCGTCCACTTCGTAAACTTCTTCCACTTCGTCCACTTCGTCAACTTCGTCCACATCGTCTACTTTGTCCACTTCGTCAACTTCGTCCACCTCGTCAACTTCCTTCTCTTTGTCAACTTCCTCCACTTCCTCCACTTCCTACCTTTCTTCCACTTCCTCCATTTCTTTTTCCACTTCGTCCACATCGTCCACTTCCTCCACTTCGTCCACTTCCTCCACTTCGTGCACTTCCTCAACTTCGACCACTTCCTCAACTTCCTCCACTTCCTTCACTTCGTCCACTTCGTCAACCACTTCATGCTCTTCGTCCACTTCGTGCACTTCCTCCTCTTCCTCCACTTCCTCCACCTTCTCCACCTCCTCCCCTTCCTCCACTTCCTCCCCTTCTTCTACTTCGTCCACTTCGTCCACCTCGTCCACTTCCTCCACTTCCTCCACTTCGTCAACTTTGTCCACTTCCTTCACTTCCTCCACTTCGTCCACTTCGTCCACTTGATCTACTTAGTCCACTACTTAGTCCACTTCGTAAACTTCATCCACTTTCTCCACTTCTTGCCCTTCCTGCACTTCGTCCACTTCGTCAACTTCCTGCACTTCGTCAACTTTGTCCACTTCGCCAACTTCGTCCAATTCGTCCACTTCCTCCACTTCATCCACTTAGTCCACTTCTTCCCCTTCCTCCACTTCCTCCCCTTCCTCCACTTCCTCCATTTCCTCCACTTCCTCTACTTCCTCTACTTCCTCCACTTCCTCCATTCCTCCACTTCCTCCACTTCCTCCACTTCCTCCACTTCCTCCACTTCCTCCCTTCCTCTACTTCCTCCACTTCCTCCACTTTTTCGCCTTCATCCACTTCCTCCACTTCTTGCACTTCGTGCACTTCGTCCACTTCGTCAACTTTGTCCACTTTGTCAACTTCGTCCACTTCGTCCACTTCCTCATCTTCCTCCACTTTTTCCCCTTCCTCCACTTCCTCCAATTCCTCCACTTCCTCAACTTCCTCCACTTCCTCAACTTCCTCCACTTCGTCCACCTCGTCCACTTCCTCCACTTCGTCAACTTCGTCCACTGCGTGAACTTCGTCCACTTCGTCAATTTCGGCCCCTTCGTCCCCTTCGTCCCCTTCGTCCACTTCATCCACTTCCTGCACTTCCTCCACTTCATCCACTTAGTCCACTTCCTCCACTTCCTTCACTTCGTCACTTTCGTCCACTTCGGCCACTTCGGCCACTTCCTCCATTTCTTCCACTTCCTGCCCTTCGTCCACTTTCTCCACTTCCTCCACTTCGTCAACTTCGCCCACTTCGTCCACTTTGTCAACTTCGCCAACTTCGTCCACTTCGTCCACTTCCTCCATTTCCTCCACTTCCTGCCCTTCGTCCACTTTCTCCACTTCCTCCACTTCGTCAACTTCACCCACATCGTCCACTTTGTCAACTTCGCCAACTTCCTCCACTTCCTCTACTTCCACCACTTCCTTCACTTCCTCCATTTTGTCCACTTCGTCCACCTCGTCCACTTCGTACACTTTGTCCACCTCGTCCACTTCGTACACTTCGTCCACTTCGTCCACTTCGTCAACTTCGTCCACATCGTCTACTTCGTCCACTTCATCAACTTCGTCGACCTCGTCAACTTCGTCAACTTCTTTCTCTTCGTCAACTTCCTCCACCTCCTTCCCTTCTTCCACTTCGTGCACTTCGTCCACATCCTCCACTTCCGTCACTTCCTCCCGTTCCTCCACTTCGTCCACTTCGTCCACTTCGTCCACTTCGTCAACTTCGTCCACTTCCTCAACTTCCTCCACTTCCTCCACTTCGTCCACTTCGTCAACCACTTCCTGCACTTCCTCCACTTCGTCCACTTCGTCCACTTCCTCCTCTTCCTCCACTTCCTCCGCCTTCTCCACCTCCTCCGCCTCCTCCACTTCCTCCCCTTCTTCTACTTCGTCAACTTTATCCACTTCGTCCACTTCCTCTACTTCCTCCACTTCCTCCACTTCCTCCACTTCATCCACTTCGTCCACTTCGGAAACTTCTTCCACTTCGTCATCTTCGTCAACTTCGTCCACATCGTCTACTTTGTCCACTTCGTCAACTTCGTCCACCTCGTCAACTTCCTTCTCTTTGTCAACTTCCTACACTTCCTACCTTTCTTCCACTTCAACCATTTCTTTTTCCACTTCGTCCACATCCTCCACTTCCTCCACTTCGTCAACCACTTCATGCACTTCGTCCACTTCCTCCACTTCGTCCACTTCGTGCACTTCCTCCTCTTCCTCCACTTCCTCCACCTTCTCCACCTCCTCCCTTCCTCCACTTCCTCCCCTTCTTCTACTTCGTCCACTTCGTGCACTTCGTCCACTTCGTCCACCTCGTCCACTTCCTCCACTTCCTCCACTTCGTCAGCTTTGTCCACTTCGTCAAATTTGTAAACTTCGCCAACTTCGTCCACTTCCTTCACTTCCTCCACTTCCTCCACTTCGTCCACTTGATCCACTTAGTCCACTACATAGTCCACCGCGTCAACTTCGTCAAATTCATCCACTTCGTCCGCTTCCTCTTCGTCCACATTGTCCACTTCCCCACTTCCTCCACTTCCTCCACTTCCTCCACTCGTCCTCTTCCTCCACTTCCTCCACTCGTCCTCTTCCTCCGCTTCCTCCACTTCCTTAACTTCCTCCACTTCGTCAACCACTTCCTCCACTTCTCCACTTCGTCCACTTCGTCAACTTCCTCCACTTCCTCCACTTCCTCTACTTCCTCCACTTCGTCCACTTCCTCCACTTCGACCACCTCGTCCACTTCCTCCACCTCCTCCACTTCCTCCACTTTGTCACCTTCGTCCACTTCGTCCAGTTTGTCAACTTCGCCAACTTCGTCCACTTCCTTCACTTTCTCCATTTCGTCCACTTGATCCACTTAGTCGACTTAGTCGACTTAGTCAACCTCGTCAACTTCGTCAAATTCCTCCACTTCGTCCGCTTCCTCTTCGTCCACATTGTCCACTTCCCCACTTCCTCCACTTCCTCCACTCGTCCTCTTCCTCCACTTCCTCCACTCGTCCTCTTCCTCCACTTCCTCCACATCCTTCACTTCCTCCACTTCCTCCACTTCCTCCCCTTCGTCCACTTCCTCCACTTCCTCCACTTCCTTAACTTCCTCCACTTCGTCAACCACTTCCTCCACTTCCTCCACTTCGTCCACTTCGTCAACTTCGTCCTCTTCCTCCTCTTCCTCCACTTCCTCCACCTCTCCACTTCCTCCCCTTCCACTTCCTCCACTTCCTCTACTTCCTCCACTTCCTCCACTTCCTCCACTTCGACCACCTCGTCCACTTCCTCCACCTCCTCCACTTTCTCCACTTCGTCACCTTCGTCCACTTCGTCCAGTTTGTCAACTTCGCCAACTTCGTCCACTTCGCCAACTTCATCCACTTCCTTCACTTTCTCCATTTCGTCCACTTGATCCACTTAGTCGACTTAGTCGACTTAGTCCACCTCGTCAACTTCGTCAAATTCCTCCACTTCGTCCGCTTCCTCTTCGTCCACATTGTCCACTTCCCCCACTTCCTCCACTCGTCCTTCACTTCCTCCACTTCCTCCACTTCCTCCACTTCCTCCCCTTCGTCCACTTCGTCCACTTCCTCCACTTCCTTAACTTCCTCCACTTCGTCAACCACTTCCTCCACTTCCTCCACTTCGTCAACTTCGTCCTCTTCCTCCTCTTCCTCCACTTCCTCCCCTTCCTCCACTTCCTCCACTTCCTCTACTTCCTCCACTTCGTCCACTTCCTCCACTTCGACCACCTCGTCCACTTCCTCCACCTCCTCCACTTCCTCCACTTCGTCACCTTCGTCCATTTCGTCCAGTTTGTCAACTTCGCCAACTTCGTCTACTTCGCCAACTTCGTCCACTTCCTTCACTTTCTCCATTTCGTCCACTTGATCCACTTAGTCGACTTAGTCGACTTAGTCCACCTCGTCTACTTCGTCAACTTCCTCCATTTCGTCCATTTCGTCCACTTCGTCAAATTTGCCAACTTCGTCCACTTCGCCAACTTTGTCCACTTCCTCCACTTCGTCCATTTTGTAAAATTCGTCAACTTCATCACTTCTCCCTCCACTTCCCCAACTTCCTCCACTTCCTCCAGTCCTCCACTTCCTCCACTTCCTCAACTTCCTCCACTTCCTCCACTTCCTCCACTTCCTCCACTTTCTCAACTTCACCAACTTCGTCCACTTCTTCCACATCCTGCACCTCGTCCACTTCATCCACTTCCTCCACTTCGTCCACCTAGTCCACTTCGTCAACTTCGTCCACTTCGTCCACATCGTCAACTTCGTCAACTTCGTCAACTTGAGCCACTTCGTCCATTTCGACGACTTCTTCTTCCACTTCTTCCACTTCGTCAAGTTCGTCCACCTCCTCCACTTCCTGCACTTCCTCCACTTCCTCCAATTCCTCCATTTCGTCCTTTTCGACCACTTCGTACACTTCGTCCACTTCGTCCACTTTGTTAACTTCGTCCACATCGTCAACTTCTTCCACCTCTTCCACTTCGTCAACTTCCTCAACCTCCTCCACTTCCTCCTTTTCCTCCCCTTCCAACATTTCGTCCACTTCCTCTACTTCCTCCACCTCGTTCATCTCATCCACTTCCTCCACTTCCTCAACTTCCTCCACCTCGTCCATTTCGTCCACTTGTTCTTCCACTTCGTCCACATCGTCCACTTCCTCCGCTTCCTCCACTTCCTCCACTTCCAGCACCTCCTCGACTTCCTCCAATTCCTCCACTTCCTCCACTTCTTGTACATCCTCCACTTCGTCCATTTCGTCCACTTATCTTCCACTTCGTCCACATCATCCACTTCCTCCACTTCTTCCACTTCCTCCACTTCCACAGCTTCCTCACCCTCCTCCACTTCCTCCACTTCCTCCACTTTGTCAAGTTCGTCCACTTCCTCAACTTCCTCCACTTCGTCAAGTTTGTCAACTTCGCCAACTTTGTCCACTTCGTCCACTTCGTCCACTTACTCCACTTAGTTACTGTCGTCCACTTCGTTTACTTCGTCCACTTAGTCTATTTCGTCCACTTTGTCCACTTCCTCCAGTTCCTCCCCTTCCTCCACTTGCTCCCCTTCCTATACTTTCTCCACTTCCTCCACTTCCTCAACTTCCTCACCTTCCTCCACTTCCTCCACTTCCTCCACTTCCTCCACTTCCTCCCCTTCCTCCACTTCGTCCACTTCCTCCACTTCCTCTTCTTCCTCCACTTCCTCCACCTCGTCCACTTCCTCCACTTCCTCCACTTCCTCCACTTCGTCCACTTCGTCAACTTCGTCCTCTTCGTCTACTTCGTCAAATTTGTCAACTTCGTCCACTTCGTCAACTTCCTCCACTTCCCCAACTTCCTCCACTTCCTCCACTTCCTTTACTTCCTCCACTTCTTCTACTTCCTTCACTTCCTCCACTTCCTCTAGTTCGTCCATTTCGTCCACTTCTTCTTCCTTTTCGTCCAGATCATCCACTTCCTCCGCTTCCTCTACTTCCACCACTTCCTCCACTTCGTCAAGTTCGTCAACTTCGTCCACTTCTTCTTCCACTTCTTCCACTTCTTCCACTTCGTCCACTTTCTCATCTCCTTTCAGTCCGTGCAGTTCGTCCACTTCGTCAACTTCGTCCACTTCGTCAACTTCGCCCACTTCGTCCGCTTCCTCCACTTCCCCAACTTCCTCCTCTTCCTCCACTTCCTCCATTTCCTCCACTTCTTCTACTTCCTCCACTTCCTCCACTTCTTCCTCTTCGTCCACATCGTCCACTTCCTCCGCTTCCTCCACTTCCTCCACTTCCTCCACTTCGTCCATTTCGTCCACTTGTTCTTCCTCTTCGTCCACATCGTCCACTTCCTCCGCTTCCTCCACTTCCTCCTCTTCCACCACCTCCTCCACTTCCTCCACTTCATGTACATCCTCCACTTCTTCCACTTCCACTTCCTCCACTTCCTCCACTTCGTCCATTATGTCCACTTATCTTCCACTTCGTCCACATCATCCACTTCCTCCGCTTCCTCCACTTCCTCCACTTCCACCACTTCCTCCACCTCCTCCACTTCCTCCACTTCCTCCCCTTCCTCCACTTCCTCCACTTCGTCAACTTTGTCAACTTCGCCAACTTCGTCCACTTCGTCCACTTACTCTACTTAGTTACTTTCGTCCACTTCGTTTACTTCCTCCACTTCGTCTATTTCGTCCACTTTGTCCACTTCCTCCCCTTCCTCCACTTCCTCCCCTTCCTATACTTTCTCCACTTCCTGCACTTCCTCAACTTCCTCCCCTTCCTCCTCTTCCTCCATCTTCCTCCCCTTCCTCCACTTCGTCCACTTCCTCTTCTTCCTCCACTTGCTCCACCTCGTCCACTTCCTCCACTTCCTCCACTTCCTCCACTTCCTCTACTTCCTCCACTTCCTCCACTTCCTCCACTTCCTCCACTTCCTCCACTTCGTCAACTTCGTCCACTTCCTCCACTTTGTCAACTTCGCCAACTTCGTCCACTTCCTCCACTTCCTGCACTTCGTCCACTTCCTCCACTTGTCCACTTTGTCCACTTCGTCGACTTCGTCAACTTCGTCCACTTCGTCAACTTCATCCATTTCGTCCACTTCCCCTTCCACTTCTTCCATCTTCGTCAGGTTCCTCCACTTCCTGCACTTCGTCCACTTCCTCCACTTCGTCCACTTAGTCCACTTCGTCAACTTCGTCCAGTTCGTCCACTTCGTCATCTTCGTCCACTTCGTCAACTTCGCCCACTTCGTCCGCTTCCTCCACTTCCCGAACTTCCTCCACTTCCTCCACTTCCACCATTTCCTCCACTTCTTCTACTTCCTCCACTTCCTCCACTTCTTCCATTTCCTCCACATCCTCCACTTCGTCCAATTCGTACATTTCTTCCTCTTCGTCCACATCGTCCACTTCCTCCGCTTCCTCCACTTCCTCCACTTCCTCCACTTCCACCACTTCCTTCACCTCCTCCACTTCCTCCACTTCCTCCACTTCGTCCACTTCCTCCACTTCCTCCACTTCCTCCACTTCCTCGACCTCGTCCACTTCTTCCACTTCCTCCACTTCGTCAACTTCGTCCACTTTGTCAACTTTGCCCACTTCGTCCACTTCGTCCACTTCGTCCACTTCGTCCACTTCGTACACTTACTCCACTTCGTCACTTTCGTCCACTTGGTCCACTTCGTCCACTTGGTCCACTTGGTCCACTTTGTCCACTTCGTCTATTTCGTCCGATTCGTCCACTTTGTCAACTTCACCCACTTCGTCAACTTGCTCAACTTCTTCCACTTCGTCCACTTCCTCCCCTTCCTCCACTTGCTCCCCATCCTATACTTTCTCCACTTCCTCCACTTCGTCCATTTCGTCCACTTCTTCTTCCTACCTAGTCCACTTCCTCCACTTCGTCAACTTCGTCCACTTGGTCATCTTCGCCAAGTTTGTCAAATTCGTCTATTTCGTCCACTTCATCCACTTCCTCCACTTAGTCCACTTCCTCCACTTCGTCAACTTCGTCCACTTCCTCCACTTCGTCCATTTTGTCCACTTCATCCACTTCCTCCACCTCGTCCACTTCCTCCACTTCCTCCACTTCTTTCATTTCCTCCCCTTCCTCCTCATCCTCCACTTCCTCCACTTAGTCCACTTCGTCCACTTCCTCCATTTCGTCCATTTCGTCCACTTCGTTCACTTCGTCGACTTCGTCAACTTCGTCCACTTCGTCAACTTCGTCCACTTTGTGAACTTCTTCCACTTCCTCCATTTCCTCCCGTTCCTCCACATCCTCCACTTCGTCAACTTAGTCCACTTCCTGCACTTCCTCCACTTCCTCCACTTCCTCCACTTCTTCCATTTCCTCCCCTTCCTCCACATCCTCCACTTCCTCCACTTAGTCCATTTCCTCCACTTCCTCCACTTCGTCAACTTCGTCCACTTCGTAAACTTCGTCCACTTCGTGAACTTCGTCCACTTCGCCAACTTCGTCCACTTCGTCAACTTCCTCCACTTTGTCCACTTCGTCAATTTCGGCCACTTCCTTCACTTCCTCCACTTCGTCAACTTCGTCCGCTTCCTCCACTTCTTCCACTTCGTCCTCTTCCTCCTCTTCGTCAACTTCGTCCAATTCCTCCACTTCGTCCACCTCGAAAACTTCGTCCACTTCGTCAACTTCGTCCACTTCGTCAACTTCGTCCACTTCGTCGACTTCTTCCACTTCCTCCACTTCGTCCATTTCGTCCACTTTGTCCGCTTCGTCCACTTCGTCAACTTCCTCCACTTCGAAAACTTTGCCCACTTCGTCAACTTCGTCCACTTCGTCAACTTCGTCAACTTCGTCCAACTTCGTCCACTTCCAAAAACTTCGTTCACCTCGTCCACCTAGTCCACTTCGTCCACTTCGTCCACTTCGTCCAGTTCGTCAGCTTTATCAACTTCGACCACTTCGTCAACTTCCTCCAATTCCTCCACTTCCTCCACTTCGTCAACTTCCTCCACTTCATGCCCATCCACACTTTCTCCACTTCGTCCCCTGCCTCCCCTTCCTCCACTTCTTCTTCCACGTCGTCCACTTCCTCCACTTCCTCCCCTTCCTCTACTTCCTCCACTTCTTCCACTTCATCCACTTCGTCAACTTTATCCACTTCCTCCACTTCTTGCACTTCGTCCAGTTCGTCAACTTTGTCCACTTCATCCATTTCGTCCACTTCGTCCAGTTCCACCACTTCCTCCACTTCATCCAATAGTCCACTTCGTCCACTTCCTCCACTTCGTCACTTTCGTCCACTTCTTCCACCTCGTCCACTTCGTGCACTTCGTCCACTTCATCAACTTCGTCACCTTCGTCAACTTCGTCCACTTCGTCAACTTCGTCCACTTCGTTCACTTAGTCCACATCCTCCACTTCGTCCACTTCTTCTTCCGCTTCTTCCCCTTCGTCCACTTCGCCCAGTTCCTCCACTTCCTCCACTTCCTCCCCTTCCTCCCCTTCCTTCCCTTCCTCCACTTCCTCTACTTCGATCACGTCGTCCACCTCGTCCACTTCCTCCACTTCCTCCCCTTCCTCCACTTCCAGCACTTCGTCCACTTCGTCCACTTCTTCTTCCGCTTTTTCCACTTCTTCCACTTCCTCCACTTCCTCCACTTCCTCCACTTCCTCCACTTCGTCCACCTTGTCCACTCCCTCCACCTCCACCACTTCCTCCACTTCCTCCACTTCCTCCACTTCGTCCACTTTGTCCACTTCGACCACTTCCTCCACTTCCTCCACTTGGTCCATCCACTTCCTCACTTCCTCCACTTTGTCCCCTTCCTCGACTGTCCTCGACTACTTCTTCCACTTCGTCCAAATCGTCCCAAATCCTCCACTTCCTCCCACTTCCTCCAGTTCCCTCCACTTCCTCCCCTTCCTGTACTTCCTCCAGTTCCTCCACTTCCTCCACTTCCTCCACTTCGTCAACTTCATCCACTTCATCCACTTCTTGCACTTCGTCCACTTTGTGCACTTCGTCCACTTCATCATCTTCCTCCACCTCCTCCCCTTCCTCCACTTCCTCGACTTCCTCTACTTCCTCCACTTCGTCACTTTCGTCCACTTCGACCACTTCGTCAACCTCCTCCACTTCTTCCTTTTCCTCCACTTCCTCCAGTTCCTTCCTCCAGTTTCCTCCACTTCGTCCACTTAGTCCACATCATCATCTTCGTCAACTTTGTCCACTTCGTCCATTTCGTCCACTTCTTCTTCCACTTGATCTACTTCGTCATCTTCATTAACTTCGTCCACTTCGTCATCTTCGTCATCTTCATTAACTTCGTCCACTTCGTCATCTTCGTCAACTTTGTTCACTTCGTCATCTTGGTCAACTTTGTTCACTTCGTCATCTTCATCAACTTTGTCCACTTCGTCCACTGCTTCTTCCGCTTCCTCCACTTCTTCCACTTCCTCCACATCCTCCACTTCCTCCACTTCCTCCACTTCGTCTATTTTGCCCACTTCCTCCACTTCCTCCACTTCGTCCCCTTCCTCGTCTTCTTGCACTTCTTCTTCCACTTCGTCCAAATCGTCCACTTGCTCCAGTTCCTCCACTTCCTCCCCTTCCTCTACTTCCTCCACTTCCTCCACTTCGTCCACTTCGTCAATTTCTTCCAGTTCTTCCACTTCTTGCACTTCGTCCACTTAGTCCACTTTGTCCACTTCGTCAACTTCCTCCACTTCCTGATCTTCCTCCAGTTCCTCCCCTTCCTCCACTTCCTCCAGTTCCTCCACTTCCTCCACTTCGTCACTTTCGTCCACTTCGTCAACTTCGTCCACTTCGTCAACTTCGACCACTTCATCAACTTCGTCCACTTCCTCCACTTCCTCCAGTTCCTCAGCTTCCTCCACTTCGTCCATTTAGTCCACATGGTCACCTTCGTCAACTTCGTCCCCATCGTCCACTTCGTCCATTTCGTCCACTTCTTTTTCCACTTGTTCTACTTCGTCAACTTCATCCACTTCGTCCACTTCATCCACTTCCTCCACTTTCTCCACTTCGTCAACTTCCTCCACTTAGTCAAATTTGTCAAATTCGTCCACTTCCTCCACTTCATCCACTTCCTCCACTTCATCCACTTAGTCCACTTCGTCCACTTCGTCAACTTCATCCACTTCTTGCACTTCGTCCACTCTGTCCACTTCGTCCACTTCTTCAACTTTGTCCACTTCGTTAACTTCGTCCACTTTCTCATCTTCCTCCACTTCCTCCCCTTCCTCCACTTCCTCCACTTCCTCTACTTCCTCCACTTCGTCACTTTCGTCCACTTCGTCCACTTCGTCAACTTCGTCAACTTCCTCCACTTCTTCCACTTCCTCCACTTCCACCACTTCCTCCACTTCCTCCACTTTGTCCACTTTGTCCACATCGTCACCTTCGTCAACTTCGTCCACTTCGTTCACTTCTTCTTCCACTTGTTCTACTTCGTCAACTTCCTCCACTTCGTCCACTTTGTCAACTTCGCCAACTTCGTCCAATTCATCCACTTACTCCACTTCATCCACTTCCTCCACTTCATCCACTTAGTCCACTTCGTCCACTTCATCAACTTCGTCCACTTCCTCCACTTCGTCACTTTCGTCCACTTCGTCCACTTCGTTAACTTCCTCTACTTCTTCCATTTCGTCCACTTCCTCTAGTTTCTCCACTTCCTCCACTTCCTCCACTTCCTCCACTTCTTGCACTTAAGCCAGTTTGTCCACTTCGTCCACTTCGTCAACTTTTTCCACTTCGTCAACTTCGTCCACTTCCTCATCTTCCTCCACTTCATCCGCTTCGTCCACTTCGTCCACTTTGTCCACTTCATCCACTTCCTCCAGTTCCTCTCCACTTCGTCACTTTCATCCACTTCGTCCAGTTCGTCCACTTCTTCTTCCGCTTTTTCCACTTGTTCCACTTCCTCCACTTCCTCCCCTTCCTCCCCTTCCTCCACTTCTTCCACTTCCTCTACTTCGTCCACTTCCTCCACTTCTTCCACTTCCTCCCCTTCCTCCACTTCGTGCACTTAATCCACTTCCTCCACTTCCTCCGCTTAGTCCACTTAGTCAACTTCTTAACTTCCTCGACTTCGTCCACTTCGTCAACTTTGACCACTTCGTCAACTTCCTCCACTTCTTCCTTTTCCTCCACTTCCTCCACTTCCTCCAGTTCCTCCACTTGATCCAGTTCCTCCAGTTCCTCCAGTTTCTCCACTTCGTCCACTTAGTCCACATCATCATCTTCGTCAACTTCGTCCACTTCGTTCATTTCGTCCACTTCTTCCACTTGTTCTACTTCGTCATCTTCATTAACTTCGTCCACTTCGTCCACTTCGTCATCTTCGTCAACTTTGTTGACTTCGTCATCTTCGTCAACTTTGTTCACTTCGTCATCTTCGTCAACTTTGTCCACTTCGTCCACTGCTTCTTCCGCTTCCTCCACTTCTTCCACTTCCTCCACATCCTCCACTTCCTCCACTTCCTCTACTTCCACCACTTCGTCCACCTGGTCCACTCCCTCCACCTCCTCCACTTCCTCGACTTCTTCCATTTCCTCGACTTCCTCCACTTCCTCCACTTCCTCCACTTAGTCCACTCCGACCACTTCCTCCACTTCCTCCACTTCGTCTATTTTGCCCACTTCCTCCACTTCGTCCTCTTCCTCGTCTTCCTTCACTTCTTCTTCCACTTCGTCCAAATCGTCCACTTCCTCTAGTTCCTCCACTTCCTCCCCTTCCTCTACTTCCTCCACTTCCTCCACTTCGTCCACTTCGTTAACTTCGTCCACTTTCTCATCTTCCTCCACTTCCTCCCCTTCCTCCACTTCCTCCACTTCTTCTACTTCCTCTACTTCGTCACTTTCGTCCACTTCGTCAACTTCGACCACTTCGTCAACTTCCTCCACTTCTTCCACTTCGTCCACTTCCACCACTTCCTCCAGTTCCTCCACTTCCTCCACTTCGTCCACTTAGTCCACATCGTCACCTTCGTCAACTTCGTCCACTTTGTCCACTTCTTCATCCACTTGTTCTATTTCGTCAACTTCCTCCACTTCGTCCACTTTGTCAACTTCGCCAACTTCGTCCAATTCATCCACTTACTCCACTTCATCCACTTCCTCCACTTCATCCACTTAGTCCACTTCGTCCACTTCATCAACTTCGTCCACTTCCTCCACTTCGTCACTTTCGTCCACTTCGTCCACTTCGTTAACTTCCTCTACTTCTTCCAATTCGTCCACTTCCTCTAGTTTCTCCACTTCCTCCACTTCCTCCACTTCTTGCACTTAAGCCACTTTGTCCACTTCGTCAACTTTGTCCACTTCGTCAACTTCGTCCACTTCCTCATCTTCCTCCACGTCATCCGCTTCGTCCACTTCGTCCACTTCGTCCACTTCATCCACTTCCTCCACTTCCTCTCCACTTCGTCACTTTCGTCCACAACGTCCAGTTCGTCCACTTCTTCTTCCGCTTTTTCCACTTCCTCCACTTCCTCCCCTTCCTGTACTTCCTCCACTTCCTCCACTTCGTCAACTTCATCCACTTCTTGCACCTCGTCCACTTTGTGCACTTCGTCCACTTCATCATCTTCCTCCACCTCGTCCACTTCCTCCACTTCCTCCACTTCCTCCACTTCCTCCACTTCCTCCACTTCCTCTACTTCCTCCACTTCCTCCACTTCCTCCACTTCGTCCACTTCCTCCACTTCGTCAACTTCGTCCACTTCCTCCACTTTGTGAACTTCGCCAACTTCGTCCACTTCCTGCACTTCGTCCACTTCCTCCACTTCGTCCACTTAGTCCACTTCGTCTACTTCGTCCACTTAGTCCACATCATCATCTTCGTCAACTTCGTCCACTTCGTCCATTTCGTCCACTTCTTCTTCCACTTGTTCTACTTCGTCATCTTCATTAACTTCGTCCACTTCGTCATCTTCGTCATCTTCATTAACTTCGTCCACTTCGTCCACTTCGTCATCTTCGTCAACTTTGTTCACTTCGTCATCTTCGTCAACTTTGTTCACTTCGTCATCTTCGTCAACTTTGTCCACTTCGTCCACTGCTTCTTCCACTTCCTCCACTTCTTCCACTTCCTCCACATCCTCCACTTCCTCCACTTCCTCTACTTCCACCACTTCGTCCACCTGGTCCACTCCCTCCACCTTCTCCACTTCCTCGACTTCTTCCACTTCCTCCACTTCCTCCACTTCCTCCATTTCGTCCACCTCGTCCACTTAGTCCACTCCGACCACTTCCTCCACTTCCTCCACTTCGTCCCCTTCCTCGTCTTCCTTCACTTCTTCTTCCACTTCGTCCAAATCGTCCACTTGCTCCAGTTCCTCCACTTCCTCCCCTTCCTCTACTTCCTCCACTTCCTCCACTTCGTCCACTTCGTCAATTTCTTCCAGTTCATCCACTTCTTGCACTTCGTCCACTTAGTCCACTTTGTCCACTTCGTCAACTTTGTCCACTTCGTCAACTTCCTCCACTTCCTGATCTTCCTCCACTTCCTCCCCTTCCTCCACTTCCTCCGCTTCCTCCACTTCGTCACTTTCGTCCACTTCGTCAACTTCGTCCACTTCGTCAAGTTCGACCACTTCGTCAACTTCGTCCACTTCCTCCAGTTCCTCAGCTTCCTCCACTTCGTCCATTTAGTCCACATCGTCACCTTCGTCAACTTCGTCCCCTTCGTCCACTTCGTCCATTTCGTCCACTTCTTTTTCCACTTGTTCTACTTCGTCAACTTCATCCACTTCGTCCACTTCATCCACTTCCTCCACTTTCTCCACTTCGTCAACTTCCTCCACTTCGTCCGCTTTGTCAACTTCGCCAACTTTGTCAAATTCGACCACTTCCGCCACTTCATCCACCTCCTCCACTTCATCCACTTAGTCCACTTAGTCCACTTCGTCAACTTCATCCACTTCATCCACTTCTTGCACTTCGTCCACTCTTTCCACTTCGTCCACTTCGTCAACTTTGTCCACTTCGTTAACTTCGTCCACTTTCTCATCTTCCTCCACGTCCTCTCCTTCCTCCACTTCCTCCACTTCCTCTACTTCCTCCACTTCGTCACTTTCGTCCACTTCGTCCACTTCGTCAACTTCGACCACTTCGTCAACTTCCTCCACTTCTTCCACTTCGTCCACTTCCACCACTTCCTCCAGTTCCTCCACTTCCTCCACTTCGTCCACTTAGTCCACATCGTCACCTTCGTCAACTTCGTCCACTTCGTCCACTTCTTCTTACACTTGTTCTACTTCGTCAACTTCCTCCACTTCGTCAACTTTGTTCACTTCGTCATCTTCGTCAATTTTGTCCACTTCGTCCACTGCTTCTTCCGCTTCCTCCACTTCTTCCACTTCCTCCACATCCTCCACTTCCTCCACTTCCTCTACTTCCACCACTTCGTCCACCTGGTCCACTCCCTCCACCTCCTCCACTTCCTCGACTTCTTCCATTTCCTCCACTTCCTCCACTTCCTCCACTTCCTCCTCTTAGTCCACTCCGACCACTTCCTCCACTTCCTCCACTTCGTCTATTTTGCCCACTTCCTCCACTTCCTCCACTTCGTCCCCTTCCTCGTCTTCCTTCACTTCTTCTTCCACTTCGTCCAAATCGTCCACTTCCTCCAGTTCCTCCACTTCCTCCCCTTCCTCTACTTCCTCCACTTCCTCCACTTCGTCCACTTCGTTAACTTCGTCCACTTTCTCATCTTCCTCCACTTCCTCCCCATCCTCCACTTCCTCCACTTCCTCTACTTCCTCTACTTCGTCACTTTCGTCCACTTCGTCCACTTCGTCAACTTCGACCACTTCGTCAACTTCCTCCACTTCTTCCACTTCGTCCACTTCCACCACTTCCTCCAGTTCCTCCACTTCCTCCACTTCGTCCACTTAGTCCACATCCACACCTTCGTCAACTTCATCCACTTTGTCCACTTCTTCATCCACTTGTTCTATTTCGTCAACTTCCTCCACTTCGTCCACTTTGTCAACTTCGCCAACTTCGTCCAATTCATCCACTTACTCCACTTCATCCACTTCCTCCACTTCATCCACTTAGTCCACTTCGTCCACTTCATCAACTTCGTCCACTTCCTCCACTTCGTCCACTTCGTTAACTTCCTCTACTTCTTCCAATTCGTCCACTTCCTCTAGTTTCTCCACTTCCTCCACTTCCTCCACTTCCTCCACTTCCTCCACTTCTTGCACTTAAGCCACTTTGTCCACTTCGTCAATTTTGTCCACTTCGTCAACTTCGTCCACTTCCTCATCTTCCTCCACGTCATCCGCTTCGTCCACTTCTTCTTCCGCTTTTTCCACTTCCTCCACTTCCTCCCCTTCCTGTACTTCCTCCACTTCCTCCACTTCGTCAACTTCATCCACTTCTTGCACTTCGTCCACTTTGTGCACTTCGTCCACTTCATCATCTTCCTCCACCTCGTCCACTTCCTCCACTTCCTCCACTTCCTCCACTTCCTCCACTTCCTCTACTTCCTCCACTTCCTCCACTTCCTCCACTTCGTCCACTTCCTCCACTTCGTCAACTTCGTCCACTTCCTCCACTTTGTGAACTTCGCCAACTTCGTCCACTTCCTCCACTTCCTGCACTTCGTCCACTTCCTCCACTTCGTCCACTTAGTCCACTTCGTCTACTTCGTCCACTTAGTCCACATCATCATCTTCGTCAACTTCGTCCACTTCGTCCATATCGTCCACTTCTTCTTCCACTTGTTCTACTTCGTCATCTTCATTAACTTCGTCCACTTCGTCATCTTCGTCATCTTCATTAACTTCGTCCACTTCGTCCACTTCGTCATCTTCGTCAACTTTGTTCACTTCGTCATCTTCGTCAACTTTGTTCACTTCGTCATCTTCGTCAACTTTGTCCACTTCGTCCACTGCTTCTTCCACTTCCTCCACTTCTTCCACTTCCTCCACATCCTCCACTTCCTCCACTTCCTATACTTCCACCACTTCGTCCACCTGGTCCACTCCCTCCACCTTCTCCACTTCCTCGACATCTTCCACTTCCTCCACTTCCTCCACTTCCTCCATTTCGTCCACCTCGTCCACTTAGTCCACTCCGACCACTTCCTCCACTTCCTCCACTTCGTCCCCTTCCTCGTCTTCCTTCACTTCTTCTTCCACTTCGTCCAAATCGTCCACTTGCTCCAGTTCCTCCACTTCCTCCCCTTCCTCTACTTCCTCCACTTCCTCCACTTCGTCCACTTCGTCAATTTCTTCCAGTTCATCCACTTCTTGCACTTCGTCCACTTAGTCCACTTTGTCCACTTCGTCAACTTTGTCCACTTCGTCAACTTCCTCCACTTCCTGATCTTCCTCCACTTCCTCCCCTTCCTCCACTTCCTCCGCTTCCTCCACTTCGTCACTTTCGTCCACTTCGTCAACTTCGTCCACTTCGTCAACTTCGACCACTTCGTCAACTTCGTCCACTTCCTCCACTTCCTCCAGTTCCTCAGCTTCCTCCACTTCGTCCATTTAGTCCACATCGTCACCTTCGTCAACTTCGTCCCCTTCGTCCACTTCGTCCATTTCGATCCACTTCTTTTTCCACTTGTTCTACTTCGTCAACTTCATCCACTTCGTCCACTTCATCCACTTCCTCCACTTTCTCCACTTCGTCAACTTCCTCCACTTCGTCCACTTTGTCAACTTCGCCAACTTTGTCAAATTCGACCACTTCCTGCCACTTCATCCACTTAGTCCACTTCGTCCACTTCGTCAACTTCATCCACTTCATCCACTTCTTGCACTTCGTCCACTCTTTCCACTTCGTCCACTTCGTCAACTTTGTCCACTTCGTTAACTTCGTCCACTTTCTCATCTTCCTCCACGTCCTCTCCTTCCTCCACTTCCTCCACTTCCTCTACTTCCTCCACTTCGTCACTTTCGTCCACTTCGTCCACTTCGTCAACTTCGACCACTTCGTCAACTTCCTCCACTTCTTCCACTTCGTCCACTTCCACCACTTCCTCCAGTTCCTCCACTTCCTCCACTTCGTCCACTTAGTCCACATCGTCACCTTCGTCAACTTCGTCCACTTCGTCCACTTCTTCTTACACTTGTTCTACTTCGTCAACTTCCTCCACTTCGTCAACTTTGTTCACTTCGTCATCTTCGTCAACTTTGTCCACTTCGTCCACTGCTTCTTCCGCTTCCTCCACTTCTTCCACTTCCTCCACATCCTCCACTTCCTCCACTTCCTCTACTTCCACCACTTCGTCCACCTGGTCCACTCCCTCCACCTCCTCCACTTCCTCGACTTCTTCCATTTCCTCCACTTCCTCCACTTCCTCCACTTCCTCCTCTTAGTCCACTCCGACCACTTCCTCCACTTCCTCCACTTCGTCTATTTTGCCCACTTCCTCCACTTCGTCCCCTTCCTCGTCTTCCTTCACTTCTTCTTCCATTTCGTCCAAATCGTCCACTTCCTCCAGTTCCTCCACTTCCTCCTCTTCCTCTACTTCCTCCACTTCCTCCACTTCGTCCACTTCGTTAACTTCGTCCACTTCGTCAACTTCGTCCCCTTCGTCCCCTTCGTCCACTTCGTCCATTTCGTCCACTTCTTTTTCCACTTGTTCTACTTCGTCAACTTCATCCACTTCGTCCACTTCATCCACTTCCTCCACTTTCTCCACTTCGTCAACTTCCTCCACTTCGTCCACTTTGTCAACTTCGCCAACTTTGTCAAATTCGACCACTTCCTCCACTTCATCCACTTCCTCCACTTCATCCACTTAGTCCACTTCGTCCACTTCGTCAACTTCATCCACTTCATCCACTTCTTACACTTCGTCCACTCTTTCCACTTCGTCCACTTCGTCAACTTTGTCCACTTCGTTAACTTCGTCCACTTTCTCATCTTCCTCCACGTCCTCTCCTTCCTCCACTTCCTCCACTTCCTCTACTTCCTCCACTTCGTCACTTTCGTCCACTTCGTCCACTTCGTCAACTTCGACCACTTCGTCAACTTCCTCCCTTTCTTCCACTTCGTCCACTTCCACCACTTCCTCCAGTTCCTCCACTTCCTCCACTTCGTCCACTTAGTCCACATCGTCACCTTCGTCAACTTCGTCCACTTCGTCCACTTCTTCTTACACTTGTTCTACTTCGTCAACTTCCTCTACTTCGTCCACTTTGTCAACTTCGCCAACTTCGTCCAATTCATCCACTTACTCCACTTCATCCACTTACTCCACTTCATCCACTCAGTCCACTTCGTCCACTTCATCAACTTCGTCCACTTCCTCCACTTCGTCACTTTCGTCCACTTCGTCCACTTCGTTAACTTCCTCTACTTCTTCCATTTCGTCCACTTCCTCTAGTTTCTCCACTTCCTCCACTTCTCACTTCCTCCACTTCCTCCACTTCTTGCACTTAAGCCACTTTGTCCACTTCGTCCACTTCGTCAACTTTGTCCACTTCGTCAACTTCGTCCACTTCCTCATCTTCCTCCACTTCATCCGCATTCGTCCACTTCGTCCACTTCATCCACTTCCTCCACTTCCTCTCCACTTCGTCACTTTCGTCCACTTCGTCCAGTTCGTCAACTTCTTCTTCCGCTTTTTCCACTTCTTCCACTTCCTCCACTTCCTCCCCTTCCTCCCCTTCCTCCACTTCTTCCACTTCCTCTACTTCCTCCACTTCCTCCACTTCTTCCACTTCCTCCACTTCCTCCCCTTCCGCCACTTCATCCACTTCCTCCACTTCCTCCAGCTTAGTCCACTTAGTCAACTTCTTCACTTCCTCGACTTCGTCCACTTCGTCAACTTCGACCACTTCGTCAACTTCCTCCACTTCTTCCTTTTCCTCCACTTGCCTCCACTTCCTCCACTTCCTCCACTTGATCCAGTTCCTCCACTTCCTCCACTTCCTCCACTTAGTCCACATCATCATCTTCGTCAAATTCGTCCACTTCGTCCATTTCAGTCCACTTCTTTTTCCACTTGTTCTACTTCGTCATCTTCATTAACTTCGTCCACTTCGTCCACTTCGTCATCTTTGTTCACTTCGTCATCTTCGTCAACTTTGTTCACTTCGTCATCTTCGTCAACTTTGTCCACTTCGTCCACTGCTTCTTCCGCTTCCTCCACTTCTTCCACTTCCTCCACATCCTCCACTTCCTCCACTTCCTCTACTTCCACCACTTCGTCCACCTGGTCCACTCCCTCCACCTCCTCCACTTCCTCGACTTCTTCCACTTCCTCCACTTCCTCCACTTCCTCCACTTAGTCCACTCCGACCACTTCCTCCACTTCCTCCACTTCGTCTATTTTGCCCACTTCCTCCACGTCCTCCACTTCGTCCCCTTCCTCGTCTTCCTTCACTTCTTCTTCCACTTCGTCCAAATCGTCCAGTTCCTCCAGTTCCTCCACTTCCTCCCCTTCCTCTACTTCATCCACTTCCTCCACTTCGTCCACTTCGTCAATTTCTTACCAGTTCATCCACTTCCTGCACTTCGTCCACTTAGTCCACTTTGTCCACTTCGTCAACTTCCTCCACTTCCCTGATCATCCTCCACTTCCTGCCCTTCCTCCACTTCCTCCACTTCGTCACTTTCATCCACTTCGTCAACTTCGTCCACTTCGTCAACTTCGACCACTTCGTCAACTTCGTCCACTTCCTCCACTTCCTCCAGTTCCTCAGCTTCCTCCACTTCGTCCATTTAGTCCACATCGTCACCTTCGTCAACTTCGTCCCCTTCGTCCACTTCGTCCATTTCGTCCACTTCTTTTTCCACTTGTTCTACTTCGTCAACTTCATCCACTTCGTCCACTTCATCCACTTCCTCCACTTTCTCCACTTCGTCAACTTCCTCCACTTCATCCACTTTGTCAACTTCGCCAACTTTGTCAAATTCGTCCACTTCCTCCACTTTATCCACTTCCTCCACTTCATCCACTTCCTCCACTTCATCCACTTAGTCCACTTCGTCCACTTCGTCAACTTCATCCACTTCATCCACTTCTTGCACTTCGTCCACTCTGTCCACTTCGTCCACTTCGTCAACTTTGTCCACTTCGTTAACTTCGTCCACTTTATCATCTTCCTCCTCTTCCTCCCCTTCCTCCACTTCCTCCACTTCCTGTACTTCCTCCACTTCGTCACTTTCGTCACTTCGTCCACTTCGACCACTTCGTCAACTTCCTCCACTTCTTCCACTTCGTCCACTTCCACCACTTCCTCCAGTTCCTCCACTTCCTCCACTTCGTCCACTTTGTCCACTTTGTCAACTTCGCCAGCTTCGTCCAATTCGTCCACTTCCTCCACTTCATCCACTTCCTCCACTTCATCCATTTAGTCCACTTCGTCCACTTTGTCAACTTATTCCACTTCCTCCACTTCGTCACTTTCATCCACTTCGTCAACTTCGCCCACCTCGTCAACTTCGTCCACTTCCTCCACTTCGTCACTTTCGTCCACTCCGTCTACTTTGTCCACTTCGTGAACTTCATCAACTTCCTCCACTTCATCCACTTAGAGCACTTCCTCCACTTACTCCACTTCATCCTTTTCGTCCACTTCGTGCACTTCGTGCACTTCGTCATCTTCGTCAACTTTATCCACTTTGTCATCTTCGTCAACTTTGTCCACTTCTTCTTCCGCTTCTTCCACTTCTTCCACTTCCTCCACTTCCTCTAATTCCGCCACTTCGTCTTAGATCCAGCTGTGGAAGACATTTCCCTGCTTGATCAAATATGGAGGATGAAGCAATTTTTCCTCAAAACTTCCTGGCTAGATACTGTGGTGGAAGACATCTCCCTGAAAGTCCAAAATTGGCAACTGCCACCATGATCAGGGGAGTTTTCTTTCTCTCTTCTCCCCCTTTCCCTACTTTTATTGCACTTGTCCATGATTTGTTGATTGTTCTGATTTCTGATCTTATGCTTATGACACATTGAGGACACTGTGTAGTTTAAGTGTGGTCTATTGGGGGAGATTCTGATTTTTCTTTGTTAGTTTTTGTTTTACGTGTTAAATTTTTTCTTTTCTAGGTAGTTTTTGTTATGTCTTGTGTACAGTTTTGCATACTTTTCGTAAATTCTGGATTGTGGTTAGGTTGTCAGTCTTCCTTCACTTCATTGATACTCTGAGATGTTGGAGTACTTGCTTTTCTTTGCTTGGAAGATGATCATGATGTTTGAGAGGTTGAATTGATTGTGACAAAATTACCCCGTGTGAGATTTGAGCCACTTTATGTTCTTTCTTGTGTGTGATATGTCTCTTGATTGCTTGCACATATGCCTTGGCTTGACTCTTGTTGATAACCATTGATTAATATGCATGTTTGGAAGTGATAAAGGCAGTTTTGTTCTTGAGCCTCTCTAGCCAAATAAGCTTACCTTGCTCTGATTCTTTGAAAACCCTTTTTGAGCCTATACTTTCCTCATTTCTTTGTTTTGAAGCTCATACACTAGCCTTAAGTGAAAAACCATGATTACCTTAACCTTAGGGAATTTTAGAGCTTTGGAAGTGTTTTGGGAACAAGTGTGGTCTCCTTGGGGATTCTGATGAGTTGGCTAGTTGGTTCCTCTTCTTGTTTTGTTTTGGTAAATATATTTGTATCTTGTCTTTTACAGTTTTGTTTTGAAAAGGGAGAAAAGAAAAGAGACAGGATGGAAAAAAAAAAAAGAGAGCAGAAAAATAGTGAAAAAAAATAAAAAATAAAAAGTTTGTGTGAATAATTGTGGATAATGGAGTCAAGAAGAGGATGGAATTAGAGGTTGTGGGTGTGTTTGAATGTGTTTACACTTGTTCCCCATTGCTCCTCTGTTCCTTATGGTTTGTAGCTTCTTATCCAGATATACCCTCCCTTGTCCTTGGCCCCATTACAACCATGAAAAGACCTTTGATTTGAACATGCGTATGTGCTTAAGTGTTGATATTAGAGGCTTGCCAAGTCTATTTGTGATTGCTTTCCTGAGTGCATTGAGTGACATTGATTTACCTTAAACACTTGAGAGAAACACTGATTGTGTGCATCTGTGAGGCTCTGTTGCTTTTGATTCATCTCTTGAACTGATTGACTGCTTTCCTTGTACTGAATTGTTTGGATGATTCTTTGAGTATTTGCTTCATTGACTCTGTGTGGGATTCTGCCTATACCTTTTACCGTCCAGAGTTTGTGAGAATTGTGCAACTGTGTTTCTGTTTTGGAGTCTTGTTGTTTGTCTTTCGAGTCTGTGTTAGCTTCCTGATGTTTGAGTAGTTCCTTGGTTTTCGTTTTGGTTTTGCCCAAGAGTGCAAAAGACTAAGTGTGGTCTATTTTGATGAGTCGTTATTTCTTGAATTATATTTAGTTTATTGCACTTAAATAAACCAGGGAATTGTGTTTAATTGCTTGTTATTTCCCCGTTTTTCCGAATTCTGCTTAATTTGGTCGGAAATTTGTAATTGTGCTAATTTGGATTTTCTGAGCTGATTAAGTGCATTTTTGAAGTGCAGGAACATTTCGGAAATACATTTTGGGACATCAGGAAGAATGCCGAATAAATTCAAGACTTTCACACAGACATTTTAGAATTAATTAAATTGTAACTCAGTAGTTTATAATTTCTGTATCAACTTTTATATTTTGGGACAAATTTTGGTAAATTAGATTAGACCCAAAATTAGAAGTTAGTGACTTGGCACCCTAGGGTTTTATTGTGTGGGCCCTACCCTAAAAAAGAAGGACACACGGCCCTTAAAAAATAGTGCAGCCGCCACTCACTAGGGAGAGCTCTCGGTTTTGGTTTTTTTTAGGGGGCTTTTTGTTTTGAACGTTTTTGAAAATGTAAGATTCACGCTGTCTTCTCGAGAAATGGATTGAGCACTATTGCATTGAGCACTATTTTTTTTTTTTTTTGTCTTCTTGATTCAAAAGCTGTCACGGTCCATTCATTTTTCATAGAAGAATAGAAGCTCTCGTTTTCTTTTTACTGCTCGTACAGAGGCACATGTCCTGATTTCAATTGAAAAAGAACAATGCTTTCATCTCATATGTTTTTTTAGAATAGGATGTGCTGATTCCAGGACCTGTGAGGTGCATTCGGTGAATCATTTTCATCTTAGCTGGTGAGTAGAATTTTATTTTCTTTGCTGCACGGTTTGGCTGGTGGAAGAAGCACATGGATATTGAGAAGGAATGGTGTCCGCGTGTTGTGCTGGAAGGCTGATGAAAGAGGGAGCTGGAAGAATTAGCTCACGGGATGGTGAATCTTGGACGCGGAGAATAAGATGGAAGCATTAGGTGTCACATGGATTTCTTTCTTGGCTTTAGCAACAGGGAGCACACGCGGATGGATTTTGTTTATCACATTTAGCCTTCATTTTTTTTAAGAGAAAAACGCTATTGATGGGAGCAAACCAGAAGTGCATGTGACGTTTTATTAATTCTTCATTTCTCTGCTGGAGAGGGCGGTGCGCATGGGTTGCGAGGCATGATTTTGTTCCTTTTCCTGGCTGGACATATTGGAAGCTGCTGGAACTTGTTGGAGGAGAAACGGTGCAGCAGCTCATTTCCATTCTCGGTTTGTTGGTCATTTAGAAACTCATTTTTTTATTTGCTAAAGCGGTGTGCACACGGGAAGGAGTTTTTGGTTTTGTTTATTTAATTCCAGCAGCATGTTAGGATCTGAAAAAGCAAAGGAGAATCATGGAGAATGGATGAGAAAGATGCATGGGGAACTTTCATTAGGTGATACGGTGGTGGATAAAAAAATGAAGATAGAAATTAGATTGGAGTAGGTGTCACGGCTACTGGAAGGCCACGGAGAAAGGTTTTTTTTTAGTTAATACTTTGCAGAATGGAGTTGGAAGAAGTGAAGCAAACAGGAATTTATTAAGGGAGCATTTCCTTGGAGAATGAAGCACACAGCTGCACGGTTATTTGAGAGAAATGCTAATTCATTTTGCGTTGGGTGCTTTAAATTTTTATTCCAGCATGGAGTAGTTTACTTGTTTAGTTTATTTCATTTGCCACGTTTGATTCCTTTACTGTTCATGCATTGTTTTTGATGTCGTTTCAATGATGGATGTACTTCATCTAGATGATTACTAAGTGCATTTAATTTTTACTGGAAGGCCACGGAGAAAGGTTTTTTTTTAGTTAATACTTTGCAGAATGGAGTTGGAAGAAGTGAAGCAAACAGGAATTTATTAAGGGAGCATTTCCTTGGAGAATGAAGCACACAGCTGCACGGTTATTTGAGAGAAATGCTAATTCATTTTGCGTTGGGTGCTTTAAATTTTTATTCCAGCATGGAGTAGTTTACTTGTTTAGTTTATTTCATTTGCCACGTTTGATTCCTTTACTGTTCATGCATTGTTTTTGATGTCGTTTCAATGATGGATGTACTTCATCTAGATGATTACTAAGTGCATTTAATTTTTTTAGCTCATCATTGCATTTTAATAGTTTTGGATTCCTTTTTCTTATTTCTCTGATGCATTTAAATTAGTTTTGGCTTCAGGAATGTTTAATTTACTGTTATCATGTTGTCTGTTCTGTTCAGTTTAATTACCTTCTTGCATTTCCAATTTCCTCACTTATTTTAGAAACCGTTCGGTATTCACGCTTTGTAATTCATTTCACTGTTTTTAATTATGTTTGGTTGTCTTTAATTTCCAGTTTTAATTTTAGTTCATCTGCATTCACAAAACTCTTCACCAGCCCCCCCCCCACTACATGTTTGATCTGAGACTGAACCACAATTGGTCCTTGAGAGACGACCTAGGAGTCACTTCCTAGTACTATACTGCATTCTTTTATGCACAACTTTTGTTGGGAGGTGCGACCCTCTCATCAAAATGGCGCCGTTGCCGGGGACCAATGGTTCGGTCTTAGGTCTTTTTGTTGTGTTTGTGTGTGTTGTGTTTTGTCTTGTGTTGTGATGTGATGTGATGTGATGTTTTGTTTTGTGTGCGTGTTGCATGTATAAATGTGTTGTGTTTTATTTGTTTCGTAATTTGTAGTATTTTTCTTTTTCCATGTCTACCTATTTTGATTTTGTGAATACTGCTTATTTTGCTAGTGCCTCTGATTATGATTCTCCTTCTGCATGTTACTCTGATTGTAATTCATATTCTGCTGACTTCTATGTTGAGAACAATATGACTCATCCTCTAATTTCTGAGAGTGCTCTTGGTGAGCCGGTTTCACTTAAGGAGGATGATCTTCATTGCGATCTCACCCCTGGACTAATACATTTGCTGCCTAAGTTTCATGGTTTTGCAGGAGAATGCCCACACAGACATTTGGAGGAGCTCCACATCATGTGCTCTTCAATGAAGCCTCCAGATGTCCCTCTTGATTACATTTTCTTGAGCGCATTTCCGCATTCATTACAAGGAGCAGCTAAGGATTGGCAAGACTCTCTTCCTCTGAGATCCGTTACCGATTGGGGATATCTTGAGCACCAGTTTCTGAGCAAATTTTCCCCTGTGCAATATGCTTATAGCAACGGTCTTGGATGGAATGACCCTACCTTGGGATGGTATGATGCTCCACAGCATCAATATCAAGAACCACCATTCCAGAGTACTTTCATGCCTCCACCAGTCCAGCAATACGAGAGTCAGCAGTATAGTGCTCCTGCCGAAATAGCTCCTCAGCCTTCTACTTCTGAGCCTACATTGAAGGAGTTGTTGGAGCAGTTGACCATGCAGAACCTGCAGTTTCAGCAAGAGACCAGAGCGTCCATTCAGAGCTTGAATGACCAGATAGGGCAGATGGCTACTCAACTCAATCAGGAACAGTCTCAAGATTTAGAGGAATCACCATTTCAGACTGTTCTGATTCCTGATGATGTTAGTGTCATCCACATAGAAGATGGGGAGCAGAGTTATGAGCTTACTACTTTGCCATCTACTTTCCCATCATCCTATGTCCCTACCCTTGCACCTGAGGAGACTGATGATTATTTTGAGGAGCAGGCAGAAATAAGCAGTAATCCTGAACCAGGTAGACCACCTTCATCTTCCCACACTCTACCAATCTTCAAGGAAGAGGAGGTAAGCAGACCTCAGTATGATTATGTCTGTGATGATTATGTTCTTGATTATGTTGTTCATGATTATGCTGTTGAGAGGTACGTTGATGATCATATTGTTGCTGAGCATGTTTTTAATTCTCCCTCTGTGCATGATGAGAACCACTTTTTGATATCACATCCGAATGTTTATTCTCAATGCACTGAACATGAATCTGAGTCTGTTATTGATATTGCTTGTGATTTTGAAATTGATTCATGTTCTGAGGATGTATCTGAGGTTCAATATGATAATTTGGGTGTTATACCCCTGCATGTTATTTCTTTGGAACCACATTACACTAACCCTATTGCAGGAGGTACAAATGAATTTGATCAACAAACACCCACAGTGGACAACAAAGGTGCTCACAATGACAAAAGCTTCAAGATCAATAAGCACCTGTTGAACCCGCTCATCAACAATCACTTCTTCTTAGATCCAGCTGTGGAAGACATTTCCCTGCTTGATCAAATATGGAGGATGAAGCAATTTTTCCTCAAAACTTCCTGGCTAGATACTGTGGTGGAAGACATCTCCCTGAAAGTCCAAAATTGGCAACTGCCACCATGATCAGGGGAGTTTTCTTTCTCTCTTCTCCCCCTTTCCCTACTTTTATTGCACTTGTCCATGATTTGTTGATTGTTCTGATTTCTGATCTTATGCTTATGACACATTGAGGACACTGTGTAGTTTAAGTGTGGTCTATTGGGGGAGATTCTGATTTTTCTTTGTTAGTTTTTTTTTACGTGTTAAATTTTTTCTTTTCTAGGTAGTTTTTGTTATGTCTTGTGTACAGTTTTGCATACTTTTCGTAAATTCTGGATTGTGGTTAGGTTGTCAGTCTTCCTTCACTTCATTGATACTCTGAGATGTTGGAGTACTTGCTTTTCTTTGCTTGGAAGATGATCATGATGTTTGAGAGGTTGAATTGATTGTGACAAAATTACCCCGTGTGAGATTTGAGCCACTTTATGTTCTTTCTTGTGTGTGATATGTCTCTTGATTGCTTGCACATATGCCTTGGCTTGACTCTTGTTGATAACCATTGATTAATATGCATGTTTGGAAGTGATAAAGGCAGTTTTGTTCTTGAGCCTCTCTAGCCAAATAAGCTTACCTTGCTCTGATTCTTTGAAAACCCTTTTTGAGCCTATACTTTCCTCATTTCTTTGTTTTGAAGCTCATACACTAGCCTTAAGTGAAAAACCATGATTACCTTAACCTTAGGGAATTTTAGAGCTTTGGAAGTGTTTTGGGAACAAGTGTGGTCTCCTTGGGGATTCTGATGAGTTGGCTAGTTGGTTCCTCTTCTTGTTTTGTTTTGGTAAATATATTTGTATCTTGTCTTTTACAGTTTTGTTTTGAAAGGGAGAAAAGAAAAGAGACAGGATGGAAAAAAAAAAAGAGAGCAGAAAAATAGTGAAAAAAATAAAAAATAAAAGTTTGTGTGAATAATTGTGGATAATGGAGTCAAGAAGAGGATGGAATTAGAGGTTGTGGGTGTGTTTGAATGTGTTTACACTTGTTCCCCATTGCTCCTCTGTTCCTTATGGTTTGTAGCTTCTTATCCAGATATACCCTCCCTTGTCCTTGGCCCCATTACAACCATGAAAAGACCTTTTGATTTGAACATGCGTATGTGCTTAAGTGTTGATATTAGAGGCTTGCCAAGTCTATTTGTGATTGCTTTCCTGAGTGCATTGAGTGACATTGATTTACCTTAAACACTTGAGAGAAACACTGATTGTGTGCATCTGTGAGGCTCTGTTGCTTTTGATTCATCTCTTGAACTGATTGACTGCTTTCCTTGTACTGAATTGTTTGGATGATTCTTTGAGTATTTGCTTTCATTGACTCTGTGTGGGATTCTGCCTATACCTTTTACCGTCCAGAGTTTGTGAGAATTGTGCAACTGTGTTTCTGTTTTGGAGTCTTGTTGTTTGTCTTTCGAGTCTGTGTTAGCTTCCTGATGTTTGAGTAGTTCCTTGGTTTTCGTTTTGGTTTTGCCCAGGAGTGCAAAAGACTAAGTGTGGTCTATTTTGATGAGTCGTTATTTCTTGAATTATATTTAGTTTATTGCACTTAAATAAACCAGGGAATTGTGTTTAATTGCTTGTTATTTCCCTGTTTTTCCGAATTCTGCTTAATTTGGTCGGAAATTTGTAATTGTGCTAATTTGGATTTTCTGAGCTGATTAAGTGCATTTTTGAAGTGCAGGAACATTTCGGAAATACATTTTGGGACATCAGGAAGAATGCCGAATAAATTCAAGACTCTTCACACAGACATTTTAGAATTAATTAAATTGTAACTCAGTAGTTTATAATTTCTGTATCAACTTTTATATTTTGGGACAAATTTTGGTAAATTAGATTAGACCCAAAATTAGAAGTTAGTGACTTGGCACCCTAGGGTTTTTTGTGTGGGCCCTACCCTAAAAAAAGAAGGACACACGGCCCTTAAAAAATAGTGCAGCCGCCACTCACTAGGGAGAGCTCTCGGTTTTGGTTTTTTTTAGGGGGCTTTTTGTTTTGAACGTTTTTGAAAATGTAAGATTCACGCTGTCTTCTCGAGAAATGGATTGAGCACTATTGCATTGAGCACTATTTTTTTTTTTTTGTCTTCTTGATTCAAAAGCTGTCACGGTCCATTCATTTTTCATAGAAGAATAGAAGCTCTCGTTTTCTTTTTACTGCTTGTACAGAGGCACATGTCCTGATTTCAATTGAAAAAGAACAATGCTTTCATCTCATATGTTTTTTTAGAATAGGATGTGCTGATTCCAGGACCTGTGAGGTGCATTCGGTGAATCATTTTCATCTTAGCTGGTGAGTAGAATTTTATTTTCTTTGCTGCACGGTTTGGCTGGTGGAAGAAGCACATGGATATTGAGAAGGAATGGTGTCCGCGTGTTGTGCTGGAAGGCTGATGAAAGAGGGAGCTGGAAGAATTAGCTCACGGGATGGTGAATCTTGGACGCGGAGAATAAGATGGAAGCATTAGGTGTCACATGGATTTCTTTCTTGGCTTTAGCAGCAGGGAGCACACGCGGATGGATTTTGTTTATCACATTTAGCCTTCATTTTTTTTAAGAGAAAAACGCTATTGATGGGAGCAAACCAGAAGTGCATGTGACGTTTTATTAATTCTTCATTTCTCTGCTGGAGAGGGCGGTGCGCATGGGTTGCGAGGCATGATTTTGTTCCTTTTCCTGGCTGGACATATTGGAAGCTGCTGGAACTTGTTGGAGGAGAAACGGTGCAGCAGCTCATTTCCATTCTCGGTTTGTTGGTCATTTAGAAACTCATTTTTTTATTTGCTAAAGCGGTGTGCACACGGGAAGGAGTTTTTGGTTTTGTTTATTTAATTCCAGCAGCATGTTAGGATCTGAAAAAGCAAAGGAGAATCATGGAGAATGGATGAGAAAGATGCATGGGGAACTTTCATTAGGTGATACGGTGGTGGATAAAAAAATGAAGATACAAATTAGATTGGAGTAGGTGTCACGGCTACTGGAAGGCCACGGAGAAAGGTTTTTTTTTAGTTAATACTTTGCAGAATGGAGTTGGAAGAAGTGAAGCAAACAGGAATTTATTAAGGGAGCATTTCCTTGGAGAATGAAGCACACAGCTGCACGGTTATTTGAGAGAAACGCTAATTCATTTTGCGTTGGGTGCTTTAAATTTTTATTCCAGCATGGAGTAGTTTACTTGTTTAGTTTATTTCATTTGCCACGTTTGATTCCTTTACTGTTCATGCATTGTTTTTGATGTCGTTTCAATGATGGATGTACTTCATCTAGATGATTACTAAGTGCATTTAATTTTTTTAGCTCATCATTGCATTTTAATAGTTTTGGATTCCTTTTTCTTATTTCTCTGATGCATTTAAATTAGTTTTGGCTTCAGGAATGTTTAATTTACTGTTATCATGTTGTCTGTTCTGTTCAGTTTAATTACCTTCTTGCATTTCCAATTTCCTCACTTATTTTAGAAACCGTTCGGTATTCACGCTTTGTAATTCATTTCACTGTTTTTAATTATGTTTGGTTGTCTTTAATTTCCAGTTTTAATTTTAGTTCATCTGCATTCACAAAACTCTTCACCAGCCCCCCCCACTACATGTTTGATCTGAGACTGAACCACAATTGGTCCTTGAGAGACGACCTAGGAGTCACTTCCTAGTACTATACTGCATTCTTTTATGCACAACTTTTGTTGGGAGGTGCGACCCTCTCATCACACCTCATCCAGTCCCTTCACCTCCTCCACTTCCTCGACTTCTTCCACTTCCTCCACTTCCTCCACTTCCTCCACTTCCTCCACTTAGTCCACTTCGACCACTTCCTCCACTTCCTCAACTTCGTCCATTTCGTCCACTTCGTCAACTTTGTCCACCTCTTCCACTTCGTCAACTTCCTCCACATCCTCCACTTCCTCCACTTCCTCCATTTCCTCCACTTCGTGCCCTTCCTCCACTTTCTCCACTTCCTGCCCTTCCTCCACTTCGTCCACTTCGTCCACTTCGTCAACTTCCTGCACTTCGTCCACTTTGTCAACTTCGCCGACTTCGTCCAATTCGTCCACTTCCTCCACTTCGTCCACTTAGTCCACTTCGTCCCCTTCCTCCACTTTGTCCACTTCCTCCACTTCCTCTACTTCCTCTACTTCCTCCACTTCCTCCACTTCCTCCACTTCCTTCACTTCCTCCATTTCCTGCACTTCGTCAACTTCCTCCACTTCCCGCCCCTCCACACTTTCTCGACTTCCTCCACTTTCTCCACTTCGTCCCCTTCCTCCTCTTCTTCCACTTCTTCTTCCACTTCGTCCACATCGTCCACTTCCTCCACTTCGTCAACTTCATCCACTTTCTCCACTTCCTGCCCGTCCTCCACTTCGTCCACTTCGTCAACTTCCTACACTTCGTCCACTTTGTCAACTTCGCCAACTTCGTCCACTTTGTCAACTTCGCCAACTTCGTCCACTTCGTCCACTTCCTCCATATCCTCCACTTCCTGCCCTTCGTCCACTTTCTCCACTTCCTCCACTTCGTCAAGTTCGCCCACATCGTCCACTTTGTCAACTTCGCCAACTTCCTCCACTTCCTCTACTTCCACCACTTCGTTCACTTCCTCCATTTTGTCCACTTCGTCCACCTCGTCCACTTCGTACACTTCGTCCACCTCGTCCACTTCGTACACTTCGTCCACTTAGTACACTTCGTCCACTTCGTCCACTTCGTCCACTTCGTCCACTTCGTAAACTTCGTCCACATCGTCTACTTCCTCCACTTCGTCCACTTCCTGCTCTTCCTCCACTTCCTCCACCTTCTCCACCTCCTCCCTATCCTCCACTTCCTCCCCTTCTTCTACTTCGTCAACTTCATCCACTTCGTCCACTTCCTCTACTTCCTCCACTTCCTCCACTTCCTCCACTTCATCCACTTCGTCCACTTCGTAAACTTCTTCCACTTCGTCCACTTCGTCAACTTCGTCCACATCGTCTACTTTGTCCACTTCGTCAACTTCGTCCACCTCGTCAACTTCCTTCTCTCTGTCAACTTCCTCCACTTCCTACCTTTCTTCCACTTCCTCCATTTCTTTTTCCACTTCGTCCACATCCTCCACTTCCTCCCCTTCCTCCACTTCGTCCACTTTATCCACTTCGTCCACTTCGTGCACTTCGTCAACTTCGTCCACTTCCTCAACTTGCTCCACTTCGTTCACTTCGTCCACTTCCTCAACCACTTCATGTACTTCGTCCACTTCCTCCACTTCGTCCACTTAGTCCACTTCCTCCCCTTCCTCCACTTCCTCCCCTTCCTCCACTTCTTCCACTTCCTCTACTTCCTCGACTTCCTCGACTTCCTCCACTTCCTCCACTTCCTCCACTTCCTGCACTTCCTCCACTTCCTCCACTTCCTCCACTTCCTCCACTTCCTCCACTTCCTCCACTTCCTCCACTTCCTCCACTTCCTCCACTTCCTCCACTTCCTCCACTTCGTCCACTTCGTCGCCTTCATCCACTTCCTCCACTTCTTGCACTTCGTGCACTTCGTCCACTTCGTCAACTTTGTCCACTTTGTCAACTTCGTCCACTTCCTCCACTTCCCCATCTTCCTCCACTTCGTCACCTTCCTCCACTTCCTCCAATTCCTCCACTTCCTCAACTTCCTCCACTTCGTCCACCTCGTCCACTTCCTCCACTTCGTCAACTTCGTCCACTGCGTGAACTTCGTCCACTTCGTCAATTTCGGCAACTTCGTCCCCTTCGTCCCCTTCGTCCACTTCATCCACTTCCTCCACTTCCCCCACTTCACCCACTTAGTGCACTTCCTCCACTTCCTCCACTTCCTTCACTTCGTCACTTTCTTCCACTTCGACCACTTCCTCCACTTCCTGACCTTCGTCCACTCTCTCCATTTCCTCCACTTCGTCAACTTCGCCCACTTCGTCCACTTTGTCAACTTCGCCAACTTCGTCCACTTCGTCCACTTCCTCCATTTCCTTCACTTCCTGCCCTTCGTCCACTTTCTCCACTTCCTCCACTTCGTCAAGTTCGCCCACATCGTCCACTTTGTCAAATTCGCAACTTCCTCCACTTCCTCTACTTCCACCACTTCCTTCACTTCCTCCATTTTGTCCACTTCGTCCACCTCGTCCACTTCGTACACTTCGTCCACTTCGTCCACTTCGTACACTTCGTCCACTTCGTCCATTTCGTCCACTTCGTCAACTTCGTCCACATCGTCTACTTCGTCCACTTCGTCAACTTCGTCCACATCGTCAACTTCGTCCACTTCGTCGACCTCGTCCACTTCGTCAACTTCTTTCTCTTCGTCAACTTCCTCCACTTCCTTCCCTTCTTCCACTTCGTACACTTCGTCCACCTCGTCCACTTCATCCACTTCGTCCACTTCGTCCACTTCGTCCACTTCGTCAACTTCGTCCACATCGTCTACTTCGTCCACTTCGTCAACTTCGTCCACATCGTCAACTTCGTCCACTTCGTCGACCTCGTCAACTTCTTCAACTTCTTTCTCTTCGTTAACTTCCTCCACTTCCTTCCCTTCTTCCACTTCCTCCACTTCTTCTTCCACTTCGTGCACTTCGTGCACTTCGTCCACATCCTCCACTTCCGCCACTTCCTCCCCTTCCTCCACTTCGTCCACTTCGTCCACTTCGTCCACTTCGTCCACTTCGTCCACTTCGTCCACTTCCTCAACTTCCTCCACTTTCTCCACTTCGTCAACCACTTCCTCCACTTCGTCAACCACTTCCTGCACTTCCTCCACTTCGTCCACTTCGTCCACTTCCTACTCTTCCTCCACTTCCTGCACCTTCTCCACCTCCTCCCCCTCCTCCACTTCTTCCCCTTCTTCTACTTCGTCAACTTCATCCACTTCGTCCACTTCCTCTACTTCCTCCACTTCCTCCACTTCCTCCACTTCATCCACTTCGTCCACTTCGTAAACTTCTTCCACTTCGTCCACTTCGTCAACTTCGTCCACATCGTCTACTTTGTCCACTTCGTCCACTTCATCCACTTCGTCCACTTCGTTCACTTCGTCCACTTCATTCACTTCGTCCACTTCGTCCACTTCCTCAACTTCCTCCACTTCCTCCACTTCGTCAACCACTTCCTCCACTTCGTCAACCACTTCCTACACTTCCTCCACTTCGTCCACTTCGTCCACTTCCTACTCTTCCTCCACTTCCTGCACCTTCTCCACCTCCTCCCCCTCCTCCACTTCCTCCCCTTCTTCTACTTCGTCAACTTCATCCACTTCGTCCACTTCCTCTACTTCCTCCACTTCCTCCACTTCCTCCACTTCATCCACTTCGTCCACTTCGTAAACTTCTTCCACTTCGTCCACTTCGTCAACTTCGTCCACATCGTCTACTTTGTCCACTTCGTCAACTTCGTCCACCTCGTCAACTTCCTTCTCTTTGTCAACTTCCTCCACTTCCTACCTTTCTTCCACTTCCTCCATTTCTTTTTCCACTTCGTCCACATCCTCCCCTTCCTCCCCTTCGTCCACTTCGTCCACTTTGTCCACTTCGTCCACTTCGTGCACTTCGTCAACTTCGTCCACTTCCTCAACTTGCTCCACTTCGTTCACTTCGTCCACTTCGTCCACTTCGTCAACCACTTCATGCACTTCGTCCACTTCCTCCACTTCGTCCACTTCGTGCACTTCCTCCTCTTCCTCCACTTCCTCCCCTTCTCCACCTCCCCCCTTCCTCCACTTCCTCCCCTTCTGCTACTTCGTCCACTTCATCCACTTCGTCCACCTCGTCCACTTCCTCTACTTCCTCCACTTCGTCACCTTTGTCCACTTCGTCCAATTTGTAAACTTCGCCAACTTCGTCCACTTCCTTCACTTCCTCCACTTCCTCCACTTCGTCCTCTTGATCCACTTAGTCCACTACTTAGTCCACCTCGTCAACTTCGTCAAATTCCTCCACTTCCTCCGCTTCCTCTTCGTCCACATTGTCCACTTCCCCCACTTCCACTTCCTCCACTTCCTCCACTCCTCCACCTCCTCCACCTCCTCTACTTCGTCCACTTAATCCACTTCCTCCCCTTCCTCTCCACTTCCTCCATTTCCTCCACTTGCTCCACTTCCTCCATTTCCTCCACTTCGTCAACTTCGTCCACTTCCTCGACTTCCTCATCTTCCTCCACTTCCTCCCCTTCCTCCACTCCCTCCACTTTGTCACTTTCGTCCACTCCGTCCACTTCGTCAACTTCCTCAACTTCTTCCACTTCGTTCACTTCGTCCACTTCGTCAACCACTTCATGCACTTCGTCCACTTCCTCCACTTCGTCCACTTCGTGCACTTCCTCCTCTTCCTCCACTTCCTCCACCTTCTCCACCTCCTCCCCTTCCTCCACTTCCTCCCCTTCTTCTACTTCGTCCACTTCGTCCACCTCTTCCACTTCCTCCACTTCCTCCACTTCGTCAGCTTTGTCCACTTCGTCCAATTTGTAAACTTCGCCAACTTCGTCCACTTCCTTCACTTCCTCCACTTCCTCCACTTCGTCCTCTTGATCCACTTAGTCCACTACTTAGTCCACCTTCGTCAACTTCATCCACTTCGTCCACTTCCTCTACTTCCTCCACTTCCTCCACTTCCTCCACTTCATCCACTTCGTCCACTTCGTAAACTTCTTCCACTTCGTCCACTTCGTCAACTTCGTCCACATCGTCTACTTTGTCCACTTCGTCAACTTCGTCCACCTCGTCAACTTCCTTCTCTCTGTCAACTTCCTCCACTTCCTACCTTTCTTCCACTTCCTCCATTTCTTTTTCCACTTCGTCCACATCCTCCACTTCCTCCCCTTCCTCCACTTCGTCCACTTTATCCACTTCGTCCACTTCGTGCACTTCGTCAACTTCGTCCACTTCCTCAACTTGCTCCACTTCGTTCACTTCGTCCACTTCCTCAACCACTTCATGTACTTCGTCCACTTCCTCCACTTCGTCCACTTAGTCCACTTCCTCCCCTTCCTCCACTTCCTCCCCTTCCTCCACTTCTTCCACTTCCTCTACTTCCTCCACTTCCTCCACTTCCTCCACTTCCTCCACTTCCTCCACTTCCTGCACTTCCTCCACTTCCTCCACTTCCTCCACTTCCTCCACTTCCTCCACTTCCTCCACTTCCTCCACTTCCTCCACTTCCTCCACTTCCTCCACTTCCTCCACTTCGTCGCCTTCATCCACTTCCTCCACTTCTTGCACTTCGTGCACTTCGTCCACTTCGTCAACTTTGTCCACTTTGTCAACTTCGTCCACTTCCTCCACTTCCCCATCTTCCTCCACTTCGTCACCTTCCTCCACTTCCTCCAATTCCTCCACTTCCTCAACTTCCTCCACTTCGTCCACCTCGTCCACTTCCTCCACTTCGTCAACTTCGTCCACTGCGTGAACTTCGTCCACTTCGTCAATTTCGGCAACTTCGTCCCCTTCGTCCCCTTCGTCCACTTCATCCACTTCCTCCACTTCCCCCACTTCACCCACTTAGTGCACTTCCTCCACTTCCTCCACTTCCTTCACTTCGTCACTTTCTTCCACTTCGACCACTTCCTCCACTTCCTGACCTTCGTCCACTCTCTCCATTTCCTCCACTTCGTCAACTTCGCCCACTTCGTCCACTTTGTCAACTTCGCCAACTTCGTCCACTTCGTCCACTTCCTCCATTTCCTTCACTTCCTGCCCTTCGTCCACTTTCTCCACTTCCTCCACTTCGTCAAGTTCGCCCACATCGTCCACTTTGTCAAATTCGCCAACTTCCTCCACTTCCTCTACTTCCACCACTTCCTTCACTTCCTCCATTTTGTCCACTTCGTCCACCTCGTCCACTTCGTACACTTCGTCCACTTCGTCCACTTCGTACACTTCGTCCACTTCGTCCATTTCGTCCACTTCGTCAACTTCGTCCACATCGTCTACTTCGTCCACTTCGTCAACTTCGTCCACATCGTCAACTTCGTCCACTTCGTCGACCTCGTCCACTTCGTCAACTTCTTTCTCTTCGTCAACTTCCTCCACTTCCTTCCCTTCTTCCACTTCGTACACTTCGTCCACCTCGTCCACTTCGTCCACTTCGTCCACTTCGTCCACTTCGTCAACTTCGTCCACATCGTCTACTTCGTCCACTTCGTCAACTTCGTCCACATCGTCAACTTCGTCCACTTCGTCGACCTCGTCAACTTCTTCAACTTCTTTCTCTTCGTTAACTTCCTCCACTTCCTTCCCTTCTTCCACTTCCTCCACTTCTTCTTCCACTTCGTGCACTTCGTCCACATCCTCCACTTCCGCCACTTCCTCCCCTTCCTCCACTTCGTCCACTTCGTCCACTTCGTCCACTTCGTCCACTTCGTCCACTTCGTCCACTTCGTCCACTTCGTCCACTTCGTCCACTTCGTCCACTTCGTCCACTTCGTCCACTTCGTCCACTTCGTCCACTTCGTCCACTTCGTCCACTTCCTCAACTTCCTCCACTTTCTCCACTTCGTCAACCACTTCCTCCACTTCGTCAACCACTTCCTGCACTTCCTCCACTTCGTCCACTTCGTCCACTTCCTACTCTTCCTCCACTTCCTGCACCTTCTCCACCTCCTACCCCTCCTCCACTTCTTCCCCTTCTTCTACTTCGTCAACTTCATCCACTTCGTCCACTTCCTCTACTTCCTCCACTTCCTCCACTTCCTCCACTTCATCCACTTCGTCCACTTCGTAAACTTCTTCCACTTCGTCCACTTCGTCAACTTCGTCCACATCGTCTACTTTGTCCACTTCGTCCACTTCATCCACTTCGTCCACTTCGTTCACTTCGTCCACTTCATTCACTTCGTCCACTTCGTCCTTCCTCAACTTCCTCCACTTCCTCCACTTCGTCAACCACTTCCTCCACTTCGTCAACCACTTCCTACACTTCCTCCACTTCGTCCACTTCGTCCACTTCCTACTCTTCCTCCACTTCCTGCACCTTCTCCACCTCCTCCCCCTCCTCCACTTCCTCCCCTTCTTCTACTTCGTCAACTTCATCCACTTCGTCCACTTCCTCTACTTCCTCCACTTCCTCCACTTCCTCCACTTCATCCACTTCGTCCACTTCGTAAACTTCTTCCACTTCGTCCACTTCGTCAACTTCGTCCACATCGTCTACTTTGTCCACTTCGTCAACTTCGTCCACCTCGTCAACTTCCTTCTCTTTGTCAACTTCCTCCACTTCCTACCTTTCTTCCACTTCCTCCATTTCTTTTTCCACTTCGTCCACATCCTCCCCTTCCTCCCCTTCGTCCACTTCGTCCACTTTGTCCACTTCGTCCACTTCGTGCACTTCGTCAACTTCGTCCACTTCCTCAACTTGCTCCACTTCGTTCACTTCGTCCACTTCGTCCACTTCGTCAACCACTTCATGCACTTCGTCCACTTCCTCCACTTCGTCCACTTCGTGCACTTCCTCCTCTTCCTCCACTTCCTCCACCTTCTCCACCTCCCCCCTTCCTCCACTTCCTCCCCTTCTGCTACTTCGTCCACTTCATCCACTTCGTCCACCTCGTCCACTTCCTCTACTTCCTCCACTTCGTCACCTTTGTCCACTTCGTCCAATTTGTAAACTTCGCCAACTTCGTCCACTTCCTTCACTTCCTCCACTTCCTCCACTTCGTCCTCTTGATCCACTTAGTCCACTACTTAGTCCACCTCGTCAACTTCGTCAAATTCCTCCACTTCCTCCGCTTCCTCTTCGTCCACATTGTCCACTTCCCCCACTTCCTCCACTTCCTCCACTTCCTCCACTCCTCCACCTCCTCCACTTCCTCTACTTCGTCCACTTAATCCACTTCCTCCCCTTCCTCTCCACTTCCTCCATTTCCTCCACTTGCTCCACTTCCTCCATTTCCTCCACTTCGTCAACTTCGTCCACTTCCTCGACTTCCTCATCTTCCTCCACTTCCTCCCCTTCCTCCACTCCCTCCACTTTGTCACTTTCGTCCACTTCGTCCACTTCGTCAACTTCCTCAACTTCTTCCACTTCGTTCACTTCGTCCACTTCGTCAACCACTTCATGCACTTCGTCCACTTCCTCCACTTCGTCCACTTCGTGCACTTCCTCCTCTTCCTCCACTTCCTCCACCTTCTCCACCTCCTCCCCTTCCTCCACTTCCTCCCCTTCTTCTACTTCGTCCACTTCGTCCACCTCTTCCACTTCCTCCACTTCCTCCACTTCGTCAGCTTTGTCCACTTCGTCCAATTTGTAAACTTCGCCAACTTCGTCCACTTCCTTCACTTCCTCCACTTCCTCCACTTCGTCCTCTTGATCCACTTAGTCCACTACTTAGTCCACCTCGTCAACTTCGTCAAATTCCGCCACTTCCTCCACTTCCTCTTCGTCCACATTGTCCACTTCCCCCACTTCCTCCACTTCCTCCACTCCTCCACTTCCTCCACTTCATCCACTTAATCCACTTCCTCCCCTTCCTCCACTTCCTCCCCTTCCTCCACTTCCTCCACTTCCTCCATTTCCTCCACTTCGTCAACTTCGTCCACTTCCTCGACTTCCTCATCTTCCTCCACTTCCTCCCCTTCCTCCACTACCTCCACTTTGTCACTTTCGTCCGCTTCGTCCACTTCGTCCACTTCGACCACTTCGTCAACTTCCTCCACTTCTTCCACTTCGTCCACTTCATCCACTTAGTCCACTTCCTCAACTTCCTCCACTTTGTCCACTTTGTCAACTTCGCCAGCTTCGTCCAATTCGTCCACTTCCTCCACTTCATCCACTTAGTCCACTTCGTCCACTTTGTCAACTTCGTCCACTTCCTCTACTTCGTCACTTTCGTCCAGTTCGTCAACTTCGCCCACCTCGTCAACTTCGTCCACTTACTCTACTTCGTCACTTTCGTCCACTTCGTCTACTTTGTCGACTTCGCCACTTCATCAACTTCCTCCACTTCATCCACTTAGTCCACTTCCTCCACTTACTCCACTTCGTCCTTTTCGTCCACTTCGTGCACTTCGTCCACTTCGTCCACTTCGTCATCTTCGTCAACTTTGTCCACTTCGTCATCTTCGTCAACTTTGTCCACTTCGTCCACTTCTTCTTCCGCTTCTTCCACTTCTTCCACTTCCTCCACTTCCTCTAATTCCGCCACTTCGTGCACCTCATCCAGTCCCTTCACCTCCTCCAATTCCTCGACTTCTTCCACTTCCTCCACTTCCTCCACTTAGTCCACTTCGACCACTTCCTCCACTTCCTCCACTTCGTCCATTTCGTCCACTTCGTCAACTTCGTCCACTTCGTCAACTTCGTCCACTTCTTCCACTTTGTCAACTTCCTCCACATCCTCCACTTCCTCCACTTCCTCCATTTCCTCCATTTCCTGCCCTTCCTCCACTTTATCCACTTCCTGCCCTTCCTCCACTTCGTCCACTTCGTCAACTTCCTGCACTTCGTCCACTTTGTCAACTTCGCCGACTTCGTCCAATTCGTCCACTTCCTCCACTTCGTCCATTTTGTCCACTTCGTCCCCTTCCTCCACTTCGTCCACTTCCTCCACTTCCTCTACTTCCTCTACTTCCTCCACTTCGTCCACTTCCTCCACTTCCTTCACTTCCTCCATTTCCTCCACTTCGTCAACTTCCTCCACTTCCCGCCCCTCCACTCTTTCTCCACTTCCTCCACTTTCTCCACTTCGTCCCCTTCATCCTCTTCCTCCACTTCTTCTTCCACTTCGTCCACATCGTCCACTTCCTCCACTTCCTCCACTTCCTCCATTTCCTCCCCTTCCTCTACTTCCTCCATCTCCTCCACTTCCTCCACTTCCTCCACTTCGTCAACTTCATCCACTTTCTCCACTTCCTGACCTTCCTCCACTTCGTCCACTTCGTCAACTTCCTGCACTTCGTCCACTTTGTCAACTTCGCCAACTTCGTCCAATTCGTCCACTTCCTCCACTTCATCCACTTAGTCCACTTCCTCCCCTTCCTCCACTTCCTCCCCTTCCTCCACTTCCTCCATTTCCTCCACTTCCTCTACTTCCTCTACTTCCTCCACTTCCTCCACTTCCTCCACTTCCTCCACTTCCTCCACCTTCTCCACTTCCTCCACTACCTCCACTTCCTCAACTTCCTCCACTTCCTCCACTTCCTCGCCTTCCTCTACTTCTTCTACTTCGTCCACTTCCTCCACTTCCTCCACTTCGTCCACTTGATCCACTTAGTCCACTACTTAGTCCACCTCGTCAACTTCGTCAAATTCCTCACTTCCTCCGCTTCCTCTTCGTCCACACTGTCCACTTCCCCCACTTCCTCCACTTCCTCCTCTTCCTTCACTCCTCCACTTCCTCCACTTCTTCCACTTCATCCACTTAATCCACTTCCTCCCCTTTCTCCACTTCCTCCCCTTCCTCCACTTCCTCCATTTCCTCCACTTCCTCTACTTCCTCTACTTCCTCCACTTCCTCCACTTACTTCACTTCTTCCACTTCTTCCACTTCCTCCACTTACTCCACTTCCTCCACTTCCTCCCCTTCCTCTACTTCCTCCACTTCCTCCGCTTCATCCACTTCATCCACTTCGTCGCCTTCATCCACTTCCTCCACTTCTTGCACTTCGTCCACTTCGTCCACTTCGTCAACTTTGTCCACTTTGTCAACTTCGTCCACTTCCTCCACTTCCTAATCTTCCTCCACTTCGTCCCCTTCCTCCACTTCTTCCAATTCCACCACTTGCTCAACTTCCTCCACTTTGTCCACCTCGTCCACTTCCTCCACTTCGTCAACTTCGTCCACTGCGTGAACTTCGTCCACTTCGTCAATTTCGGCAACTTCGTCCCCTTTGTCCCTTCATCCACTTCATCCACTTCATCCACTTCCTCCACTTCATCCACTTAGTCCACTTCCCTCACTTCCTTTACTTCGTCACTTACGTCCACGTCGGCCACTTCCTCCATTTCCTCCACTTCTTGCCCTTCGTCCACTTTCTCCACTTCCTCCACTTCGTCAACTTCGCCCACTTCGTCCACTTTGTCAACTTCGCCAACTTCGTCCACTTCCTCCATTTCGTCCACTTCCTGCCCTTCGTCCACTTTCTCCACTTCCTCCACTTCGTCAACTTCGCCCACATCGTAAACTTTGTCAACTTCGCCAACTTCCTCCATTTCCTCTACTTCCACCACTTGATACAAGAAGGACTAGCACCATTGGACCTATCACAAGAGGAATGGCCAAAAAGCTCCAAGATGAGTATTCTCCCCAAGGTCAAATACTATTTGCTATTTTTGGATGGACAATTGGAGAACAAGAAGATGTTACAAAATTGCCAAAACATGGACAGGGGTAAAATGGACATTTACACATAAGAAGGGGTGTGCTTATCCTTCTATGGGGTGGCATTAGTAATTTTTCATTTTTCACATGTAAAATGCAATTGTCAACGTGTTTCATAAGGCTTTATAGAAGCCACACATTTAGCACATGATTAACATTTCAGATCTAAAGAAAACGTGTAAAAGGCTTGCTTCAACTTTGAGATTGATCTATAAAATCTCATAAGCAAAGATTGTAGCTCACTTTTGATGAATTGAGAGAATAGATTTGCTGATGCAATTTCCAGCTTCTTCTCCCACCGAAAGTCACCCCTGTGCTTCCTACCAAATCTCCTCTAGCTTCCTTCCATTGATGAAGGTCGTCTGAGCTAGCACCATTTCCCCAAAGCACCTCATCCAAACTCTTTTTCCTCATATTCATACTCTGCCACTGCACAGTCTAAACTGTTTAACTTTGTTCTTCCGCTGTCAATGCTTTTCTTCTCTGGAAGCTCACGGATCTGCAGAATAGCACCAAAGCTGGAGCTATCATGTGGTATTAGGTTCTGTTTTTTGCTGTCTTTGAATCTGTTTCACTGTTCTATTCATTTTCTGGTGTTATTAGGTTCTGTTTGAGTCTGTTCTTGTGTGCTAGTTGTATTTTGATTGTGTCTCATCATTTTAATCGGTCCATTTGTGTTGTTTGAGTTTTTTTTGTTTGAGCATCTTTTCCTGTAATGTCAGTCATGTGTGTTTACAGTGCTGTCTTCAAATCTGGTTTAAAATTTGTGTGCTCTACTATATCTGAATAAACTGAAGAAGTTGTCATTATCTGCACACTAAATGAGCCATGACAAACTCAGTAGGAGCTCAAGTGCATGAGTTGTGATACCAATTCCAGTTTCAGAATTTTGAGCAGTAGAATAGTTTTGTGTGTCTATTTGAAAGAAATTGGTGAATTAGATCTGTGATTGAATGCCAAACTGAGTTAGTACTTGATGCACATCATCTAAACACTGAATTGCTTCTGCAAAAAGCTTAGTAGCATCATTGGAAAACTCACATTGCATCCAATCTGCAGTTGGCCGAACTGCACTGCTTTGATTAGTCCAGTATTTTTTTTATTCTGTTTCAGTATTAGATCACTGCTGAACATCTTGGCAATTATTTCCAGCACTTTTAACAAGTTTTAAATGCTGTATATGGACACATTTCAGTGTTCAAAGGTCGTTTGATTCAGTGCACTAAAATCTGGGTGGTTGAGTTCTTCATTTTGCTGCATAAAAAGGGTTGAATGAGTCAAAATCTGTTATCATAAGTTTCTGCATCCAATTTCAGTATCAACACGTTTGATTTGATGAATTAAAATTGGTTATGCAAAGAAATTTTACATTGAAATAACCCTGCACAATTTTATTCTCTAAACCACCAGTTTTAGTCTTATTTTGTTGGTGCAAGCTGCATACTATAAAGCTATTTGTACAAACTGTTTTGGTGCAATCCAATAATCTAAACTTGTTAGCAAAAGCTTGGTCAAACGTATTCAATGATTAAAAACAATATGACAGAAACAAATATTGCAAATTAAAAAGCTGATTGGCCAGTGCAAGTTGAATCTGCAAAATTTGGTGCACCAAACTGATTGTTCATTCAGACAATTCATCAAACAGTTTGATCAATTTCTAATAGTCTCCGAATTTGAGTCCATTGCAGCTTGTTTTGATTTCTTGCTTTATTAATATACTCTAGAACTTTTCCTAGGTTCTTTTTGCTGTGCCTCCGTGTTACATCTCCTTTTCTTGCTTTATTTTCAGTCATTGGCTTTCTGGCCTACCACCTGTTTGATAAAAGGTGTTGTAGTGCAGTAATTTTTCTGAGACAATTCTGTGCAGTTGCTTCATTTCCTTTTCTAATCTCTTGCTGATTTATAATCTGTTGAGGTATAATTACATGGGATTGAGCTATCTAGAGATCCTTCATCATTGGTAGCCTCCTAGGAAGTGGAGATTTGATGGAAACACAAGGCATGGTGACTACGGTGCTGCAGAAATTGAATTGTTGGAAACATAGCTGCTGTGATACTGTAATAGCAGTTTGCTTGCTGCCAATTAAATTCCACCTAGCTGCAACTGTGAGCCTTGCGTGATTGCATCCAGAATCAATCAGTTTTATTTGAGAGAAGCCAAAGTTGCATTGTCAAACCTTGTCTCTTTTCCTTTTTTTTTTTTTTTTTCAAAGTCTAATTGTATTAGCAGTTTTCTTTTTTTTGTTCTTTTTGTAAGTTGGCCATTTCAAGCAAGTGAAGTGGAAGAGCTCATAAGTGTTCTTCCCTCATTTGCTAACTTGACTAAAAGTCTCATCACTTTAAATTTGGTAGACGGTGAGTGTGTCTTAGATCCAAAGTCTAAGCCTCACCTAGGAGACCTCACTTTAATTGCTTGTCCCATTCTCAACTAGATAGCATATATCTTGTGCGAATAGGAAGCTCTCTTAGGGGTCCGAATTTAGAGTTAGGCTGTGTCTTTTCTTGGCTTTGTGTTTTCTTTGTTGTCTTTAAGACTTAAGTGGATTTAAGAGTGATTTTGATCTAAGGACTCTAGTAAGTAACTAGAAGCATATTTGGCAAGGATAAGGCTTGGTACTTAAGCATTCCTAGTGAATCACCTCCCTTACCTGGAATATTGCTTTCAAGTGAAAAGCTCTAGTCTTTACTTCAAGAATAACATTTAAGTCCATCATAATGTCTAGAAGGCATTCTCCTAGGATTAGTGATAGTGAAAAAGAACATTTTTCTCTTCAAACTTTAGTTAATGAATTCAAGGAAATAAGAAGAGAAATGAATGAAGAGAAAGCCAATAGAGAGCTTCAAAATGCTGTTATTCAAGATGAGTTGAGAATGATAAGGAAAAGTAAGTCTAGGGGAAGTCAGAGTGAAAACTCTCAAGAGGGAGGGATGTCTATGAGTCTGGGTGATTATTACCCTCATCAGCCTTCTACTTCTAGAAGGCATAGGAGAAATTCTCATGCACCCCCACCCCCTAAAGAAGTCAATGTGTGTTGCCTCACTTCCATGGGAAGGACAATGTAGAGGCTTATCTTGATTGGGAGATGAAGGTAGAACAATTGTTTGAATGCCACCAAGTGAGTGAAGAGAGGAAGGTCTCTCTAGCTACCCTAAGCTTTCAAGGGTATGCAATGTATTGGTGGACTGCCTTGGTCCAAGAGAGGCTTAGACATCAAGCCCCTCCCATCCACTATTGGAATGATCTCAAGTCTGCCCTTAGGAGGAGACACATTCCCTCCTACTACAATAGAGAACTCATGGATAAACTCCAAAGGTTACAACAAAGGTCTATGACAGTTGAGGAATATAGACAAAAGATGGAGTTGTATATGATGAGGGCAGGCATAGTAGAAGGTCCAGAAACTACTTTAGCTAGATTTTTAAGTGGGCTCAATTTTGACATAAGAGATAGGGTTGAACTTCTACCTTATAGAGATTTGAATGATCTTGTTCAAATGTGTATAAAGGTAGAACAACAAAACTTGAGAAAATCTTCTTCTAAAAGAATTCAAGTTCAACCTACTTTTGAAAAGAAAATTTTTAAAGAAAAAGAGCCATTTAAACCTCTAGCCAAAATAGAAGAGAGACCCAAGAAAGAGACACCCTCACACACAAGAACA
>NW_028274462.1:0-46989 GCF_029865625.1 Vigna umbellata | reverse complement strand
ACCTCTTGAAAGAACTCTTATTGATGCTTGTGAATTTTTACTTGTAGATGAAGAGAAGTTAATTGATGAATGTATACAGAGTCTAGATGCTTTGAAGGAGATTCCATCTGATGAAAAAGAGATAAAAGAAAAGAAGCTGGACTTGAAGTTGCTACTTTCACATTTGAAGTATGCTTTTCTTGACAAAGATGACAATAAACCTGTGATCATCAGCAATGCTATATCCACTCTGGAGGGAGAAAAGTTAACTGAATTCTTGAAAGTGGACAAAGGAGCTGTAGGTTGGTCAAATTCTGATCTGAACGGAATAAGTCCTTCTTCTTATTCCATGCATATAATATTCATGAAGGATGATTTCAAACCATTGGTTCAACCACAGAGAGCTTCTTAGTGTCAAGCTAAAGACGTTAAACAAGCGCTTACTAGGAGGCAACCCAGCTTTCTAACTCTATCTATTTATGTTTTCAGTTCTTTTGGTTGTGTGAATCTGAATCTGAATCTGTTTGGTTGTGTGGATTGATTTATGTTTCTGATTTGATTTGATTTGATTGTGAATTGTGTGTTTGAAGTTTGAATTTGAATTTGAAATTCTGTCCATGATAACTAGCATGATTGTGAGATTGTTATTGAAAAATCTGAGTTTTAGAACTTGTGTTATGATTATATATGAGTTGTTCTTGAATCTGATTGATTGTGACCCAGAAGTTGAATATCTGAGTGTACTGAGAAAGCTTTGAGAGCAAGTGAGAAGTTGTTATTGCTATGAATTTGGTTTTTGCATAATTCTTATTAACACAGATACATTCTGGTTTAGAAATGAGAAAGGCAGTTTTGTTTGATGAAATTAGCTACTTGGTCAGATGACTTCCCATTTGTGAATATTAATCCTTTGTTATCCTGTTTGAGCCTTATATATATTTGTTGTGAACCCTGAGCTTCTTACAGAACAATCTACCTTATCCAACACTCTTGGAGAAGAGAACAAGAAACACATTTGTCAAGAGATAGGTAGAAATTAAGTTTGGGGGAAATCATAATCAGTTGAATCTTAAACTGATAAAAAAAATAAAATTGTATTGTATCATGTAAATATGATAAAGTATCAAAGTTAGAGAAAAATTAAAAAACAAATATATTATGTGATGAATGAAGAGGTAGTTGATGAATAAAGTTTCAATGTTGTTATGTTCTTGTTCTCCTCTTCTTTAGTGTTGTTTTGTTTCCTTGTAAAACCATGTTCCTTCTAGCCAAGCCAAGTTATAACCTGAGAAAGTCCTTTTGATTTAAATCAGAATGTTTGAAGTGTATATGAGATGACTTGCAAAAGTTGATGAAGTAGTTGATGACACTTTGAGCGTGAATTTGAGTGTAAACACTTGCAGGTTGAGGTAAACACTGATTGAGCACATTTGTACTATTCGTTTTCTGGTTGTCTTATCATTTTGGATTCAAGAACTTGTCAATATAGAAGTTATAACATTTGATCTGAATATTTGGAGGTGTAGGTACAATCCTTACTTTTGTGACAGAGATTATGTGATGGAATACTAACTGCTTTGTTGGGTTCGTTTTTCTGTTGATATTGTTTATTTTCATGAGGACATGAAAATATGTAAGTTTGGGGGAGTTTGATAGGTGTAAATTTTACTTGCTTTTGTTACTTAAAATGTTGTGTTTTTGAGTAAGTTTTAGTATTAATTCTCATGAAAAATATAAAATTGTTGATGTAAGTATAGTTTGTAATGTTTAAATGTGTGTTTTGATGCTTTTGTGTGTTTATTTTTGCAATAGAATAAGGATTGGATAATATCAAAGAGACCCTGTGTGCATCAGTGGCCCAGCCAGAGCGCACCAGAGGCCCAGCCAGAAGTGAACCAGTGGCCCAGCGACCAGGAACCAGTGGCCCAGCGAGCCAGTGGCCCAGCCAGAGCGCACCAGTGGCCCAGTGATACAGCTATCGCGGCCGATCAAATTTGATGTGCAATTAAAATGCAGTATAGTGCTAGGAAGTGACTCCTAGGTCGTCTCACAAGGACCAAATGTGGTTCAGCTTCAGGTCAACACGTAAGGGGCGGGGTTATGGTGTTTTTGTTTTTATGTGAAAATATTAAATTAAAATGGAAATTAAATAAAACTGAATTAAAAATGTTGAAATAAAATTCAAAACAATAACGTAAATTTTAAAATAGTAAAAACTTAAACGGTAAAATACAGTCAAAATAAAATAAACGCGGGAACATTAAACATGTATAAAACGTAAAACATTAAACGCAAAAATAAAAGAATCAGTAAAAACAAACCGTAAACATAAAACTAAAATGGTGAAACTGAAATTAAAACAGTAAAAAAAAAATTAAACAGTAAAAAACGAAATTGCTACAGTGAAAACGAAAATACAGTAACGTAAAACAGTAAAAATAAATCTGGAACAGAAAACTAAATACAAAAAAAACGAAAATACAGAAAACAAAAATACAATAAATAATAAATACAGAAAACAGTAGAAACAGAAAATAAATTGCAGCAGTAAATACTTACAGCAAAACAGTAAATATAGAAACATAAAAACTACAGTACAGAAAAATACAATACAGAAAACGAAAATATAGAAATACAGAAAAAATACAGTAAACAACAGTAAAAACAGAAAATGGTAAAATTCAAATATGGGAACAAAATTAAAATTACAGCTGCAAAATATAACAAACAAAAATATAAGAAATCATTTTGACATATGACATAAAATATTTTAAAACAAAAGAAAATGAAAGATAGTAAAATTTCTCTACTATTACTATGACCAATTCATCTACCAAAGGAAATTGAAAATGGCAAAACTACTCCATGGCCGTGACACTCTATGAGTTTCCTAAAAGAAATTAAACAAGTGAAATGGTAGGTTCCTCTTGGCCGTGAACTGAATTGCAAGCAAAGCAAAATAAAATCAAAACAAATTGGTTGCCTACATGAAATTCCATCTTACACACAAGGTCCACTTTGAAGTTATCTACTACTCCATTTGGTTAACAATTCAAAGAAGTAAGGTAATGCAATAAAGGGGCCGTGGGCCACTCCTCCATTCACGGTTCTCATCTTAATATGCATCCAAATTGAAAATGCTCCAAAGCTTTTGTCTTCTTCCTTCATTAAAGAAACATTCTTCACGGCTCCACCATCTTTTGCTTTCTACCTAAAATTGATGACTTATTGCAGCTGCACTCTTCACATACAACTCCTCTTGTCTTCTAGCTAATTGAATACTAAACTTACCCTTGCTGCAATAAACTCACGTTCTATTCCAATTGCTCATGCCGTCCACTTATGTCTTATTTCCAACCATGTAGTCCTTTCCTCCTTCTTCAACAAGGCTTCCATTCTCACCAAAACATCTTCTCATTTTCGTAAGAAGTCATTCTCCTCCTCTCTACGTGAGCCTTCCTCCAACAAAGCAAATCAAAGTGTGGTGCTCATTCCATCCAGCAAGAAAAATAAATCAACATCTCCAAAGTTACACATGGTTCTCTTCTTCACTATACCGAGAGCTATCTTCTTCAAGTAAACAAAATATTTTTTTTTTTTATTTTCTTAGGTGATGGCAACCTACTTCTATGAAAGGTAAATCAACTCCTCACTTGCTATTCTACTTCTACCACAAAATGAGTGAACGTGTTCTGCAATTCTTCACAAGACCATGTACTCCTTCACAAAAGTTACAGAAAGCTAGAAGAGATTTTGTAAATGTGAAGAAAACCAAATGGAATATGCAATTAGAATTCATCAAAAGGAATAAACATCACTCATTCATTCATCATGAAAATATTTCCAGTTTTCTCAAAGAACATAATATTCAAAGTACAAAGAAACAAAGCAAAGTAAAAAGAAACAAACTAGCTGCCTCTTGACCGTGTGCCTCTTTTCAGAACGTGAATTTCCAGTGTCTCAATAATCAAACAAGCTTGCTTCCTTCATTCTCCATCCATGCTAGTATTCTCCACGGGAAAAAGAAAAGAAGAGATGGCTCTTTCCAATTGCCGAGAGGAAGAATTTAAGAGAGATCTCCAAATCCTTCTGTTGTCTCCTTCTGACCATAGGCTTTAGGCTTGTCTCCTCCCCTAGCATCTAGCTTCCTCATTTTTCTTCAATCAGTTCCCTGTGCTTGGACGTAGCTATCCTCATTTTTCTTCAATCAATTCCCTGTGCTTGGATGTAGCTATGCCAATTGGTGTTTCATGTTGACAAAAATTGATGCCTATAATCTCCACGTGCAATAAGCCAACTGCTGTAAAACTTATTCTAAACACGTGTGGCATACCATGTCTTTTCTCAATGTGCTAAATTTCTCATTGACCAAGGTGGTATGTGTATGGCCGTGACATTTACTTAGTAAATGTGGCAGCAAAATTGTCATCTTCCAAAGCTATAAACCGTGAGGTGCAATGATGCCAAGCCTATTTTGCTTTTATAAATCCAAGAAAAATATTTCGTTACGTATCAATACACAGATTAATTCAATGCAGTACGACTTTGACTAGATAATACAATGTAAATAAATATTCTTCCAAATGTTCTAAAATGTTTACAGAATTTTCCATGCACTCAATAATGTAAATAATTATTCTCAGATAATTCAAATTAAGTAAAATAAGAATCTCTGATCAAATTAAGCACAATCAGTACAAACGGGAAAATACTGGACAATTAAGCACAATTCCCTGATTAATTTTAGTACAGTAAACTAAGTGAAGTGAAGAAAATAATGACTCATCACCCAGCGACCAGGAACCAGTGGCCCAGCGAGCCAGCTCGCCCAGCGAGCTGGAGCAGCTCGCTCAGCGAGCGTACGTTCGTCGCCCAGCGAAAAATCACTTAAGGTCCTTTCTTTAAAAACGCGATCCAGAGGCAGAAACCATTCAGTTCTGGAGGGGAGAAGCCAGGGTGAACTCTGCAGCTCGTGTCCATGCTCGTTTTGGGTTCTCCGAAGTGGAATTTCACCACTTTCTACCATCCAATCCATCCTTTATCGCTTCTATGATGTATATGTGTAGCTAGAACTCCATTTCACTGGGGTTGAGAGTACATTTCTGAAACTCTTTGTAATTTCTATATTAATGCATGATCTTGTATGAATTTTGTTTTCTATCTTTATTATTCATGCCTATGATGAGAACCTGAGCTATTTGAACGGTTAAATCATTGAGAAATGTATGAGACCGCGGACCTAGGATTGAACTGCTAAAGGATTTCGAGTCCTAGACATAGGAGGAAATTCTTAGTCATCTATGACATTGTGATTAAGGCAAATCTGATAACTGAATTATCTAAGAGATTAGGATTTAGTTTGAATGATTCTGAACGGTCATCTGAGAGATCAGGACTGCATGCGCCTAGGATGTTGATGCTTAATTTTGAGGAATTGTGTTAGTAGAAAAATTACTTGAGTGATGAACTTGAAAATCAACCCCAGTGAACTTTAATTCATCTGTTTTTACCACTTTAATTTCATCTGTATGCAAATCTTACTTGTTCTCAAGAAATCTGGACAACGAAAAGATGTAGACAATATCAGACACAAAATCATAGAAAACAGATACTCACAAAAATCATCCAAGCAATTCAAAGCATGGTAAAACAGTTAATCAGTTCAAGAGGTGAATTAAAAATAACAAGACCTCACAGATGCACTAGCAGTGTTTCTCTCAAGTGTCTAAGGTAAATAGTAATATCAGCTCAATGCACTCAAGAAAACAAACACAAACAGACTTGGCAAGCCTCTAAAATCAACACTCAGAAACATATGCATGTTCAGATCAAAAGGTCTTTTATGGCTGTAATGGGACCAAGGACAAGGGATGATAAATATGGATAAGTAGCTACAAACCACAAGAAATAGAGGAGCAATGGGGAACAAGTGTAAACACAGTCAAATCACACCCAAACCTCTAATTAAATCCTCTTCTTGACTCCATTATTCACAAAATTGTTTTTTTTTTTCATTTTTCAATTTTTTTTTTCTTTTTTTTTCAATTTTTTTTTCAATTCTTTTATCACTCAACAAGATCATATTTCCAAAAATAAAACAAGATGAGAAACCAACTAGCCAATATATAAGAATCCCCACGGAGACCACACTTATTTCCAAAACACTTCTAAAGCTCCAAATTTTCCTAAGGTTAAGGTAATCATGGTTTTTCACTTAGGGCTATTGTATGAGCTTTAAAACAAAGAAATGGATACAGTATAGGCTCAAAGGGGTTATCAAATGATAATAACAGGGTAGGCTTATTTGGCTAACGAGGCTCAAGAAATGAAATGCCTTTATCATTTCTAAACATGCATATCCATCAAGAATCATCAACAAGAGTCAAGCCAAGGCACATGTGCAAGCAATCAAGAGACATGTCACACACAAGAAAGAAATAAAGTGGCTCAAATTCTCACAGGGTATTTGTCACAATCAAATCAACCTCTGAAACATCATAATCATTTTCCAAGCAGAGAAAAGCCAAGATTTCATGTCATGAGTATCAATCAAGTGAAATGAAAGACGAGTCTACAACTTAAACAAAGTCCAAAAAATAGAGAAAAAATGTAAAATTGCACACAAAAACACACTAAAATTAATCTAAAACAGAAAAAATTTAACACTCAAAAACAAAAAAATTTAACACACAAAACAAAGAACAATCAGAATCTCTCCCTATAAATAGACCACACTTAAACTACACATTGTCCTCAATGTGTTCTAAGCATACATCAGCAATCAAAACACGAAACATATTATGGACAAGTGCAATAAAAGGTAGAGAAATGGGAAGAAATTTTCAGTAACATCCATCAGTAGATGTTATCATTGACATCCATCAGCAGATGCTAATTTTTTTTTTTTTTTTTTTTTTTGAAAAAGGAGAAGACCGGTACTGTAGCAACAGTTTCGGTGGGAATGACCGGAATTATTGCTACAGTGAAAACAATTTGGCTATAAATGGGCCAACTTCAGCGCCTGAGCGACATTTCTGACTGCCCTACTCTCTCTCTACTCCTCTCTTCTCTCTTTCTACTCCTCTCTTCTCTCTCTTCTGAGCGTCTGGAGTCTGCGCGGAACCTCTGCCACCGTGCCTGCTGAAGAGTCTGAGATCGGCGAGGAGAGTCTGCAAGCCCACTTCTCCAGGTAAGTCCTCCTTCACCAAGGATCTCCCTTTCTTTCTGCTTGCTTTTACATTTTTCTTCTTTCTGCCTTCACTTTCCTCTTGCCTGCTCTCCCTTTTCTGCTTTCCTGTATTATTCTTTATTTCCTTTCCTGCTTTCCTTTATTTTTCTTCTCTACACTGCTCTTTATTTTTCTTTCCGCTCCATCTTCTTTCTTCTCCTTTTCAATTTTTTTTATTTTTTAACTAAAAACACTAAAAACACAACTGTCTAAAAACTTAAGGGGTATATCGGCTGGAAACCAGACGTTAATCTCCCTTCGTTTGAAGGTATGGCAGAGACAATCGGGTAGAACAACGCCACGTACCCCACTAAAAACTAAAAACACAGAAACATAAATTAAAACAAGAACAACACGGACAAGGACAACAGGACAACAGGACGTAGATCCGTTTAGGACCCTTTTGCAAGGACCGTGAAACAGATCTGAGACCAGACCAAAAACATCAAAGACAGACAGGACAAAATAAATCTAAAAGGAAACAAGAACAAATAAAGAAAACACAGAACTAAGAAATTTTTTTTTTATATGCAATTGTTTTTATGAGTTATGCTTTGTTCTATTTATTTTTTGTTTTTTTTTTGTTTTTTTTTAAAGAATACAGCGAGAGGAAGAATGAGAGAGATGGAATCAGAGAGATACACCAGTCAGCGATGGCGTCCTACCGAAGATCAGACCCAGATGATGACCAGAATCTACACTTTGGGGTCACACACACAAGCAGAGCGCAAGTCGTTGAGATCGCGTCTCGACTAAGGACCTTCGCAGATGCCAGCGAATACAACGTGCACTGCTGGTTCAACAATCACGGCAATCGGGTCAGGCGCTGGCAAGCGGAGATAGACCCCACTGACACTCAGTTTTCACAACTGCCGCTATATATGTACGGTAAGACTCTCATCAAATCTCACTTTTATTGATTTTTTCCTTTCCTCTTCTATTATTAACACACAATATATATATATATATATATATATATATATATATATATTTTTATTAATTTTTTTTTTGTAAGAGTACGACTGGGTAATTATGAGGGCACCGAGGCTGCTGAATCTGTTTCCCGTTCCGATCATCATCGATGACGATAGGGACGAACGACAAATCCCGCCACCTATGCTCCCTGCATTCCGCACCAGAGCTCCCTCGACGGAGCTCTCCCTTAGACCGCCACAACCAGCTCGAGAATTCTTTCAATTTTAATGTTTTGTATTATTTTTTTTTTATGTTTTAGCTGGCCGAGTGTGGCCAGAATTTGAATAAGGAATGTAATATGGACACTAAATTTTTTTTTTATGTTTTTTAATGTTTTTAATTTTTGTTTATGTTTTTTTTATGGTCTGTAATATTTAACGATCAGAAATTATCGAACCCTGAACATCTTTATTTTGTTTTTATGCATTTTATTTTATTATCAGCAGTGTAGGACAAAATGTTTTCTGTGTATCATGTTATTTTCAATAAATGCACTCAGATTATATCTCTGCTCAAACCTCACCTCTCTGCTTTTTACTGCAATTTTGCTCTGTGTTATTATTATTATTTTTTTTTTAACAAAAACGAAAACTAAATAATTAAATAAAAACAGAACACATATTAACGAAACAAAAGACCTAATACCGAATCAAAATATCAAAGCAGTTAAAACACATATGTCAAAAACAACAAACAAAACACATATTTACAAAACATACATTAACAAAATAACAGACTTGAAACATAACACAATTTTTTTTTATTTTTTTATTTTTTTATTTTTTAAATAATAAATCGTAAACTAAGAAAATCAGAATTCTCCCCTAATTCGCAAACTAAGAAAATTAAGGGAAGAAGGAACAGGAAAACTCCCCTGGTTATGGTGGCAGTTGCCAAACTTGGACAAGTAGGGAGATGTTTTTCATCACAGGATTCAGCAAAGAAAATTTGAGGAAGAACTGCTTCATCAGTATTCTTCTCGTAGCAATTCGTTTCAGCAGTATCTCTCCTTCCACTAGCAGTTGTTGAGTGTGTGACACCGGAATAGATATCTCTGGCTCGCTCAAAGAAGTAGCAATATACTCTTCTTCATCAATCATGAATTCCTTAATGTCAGCACCTGCATTCTCTTTTAAATCTACATCCTTGTCATCAAACTCACAATTAATAGCATCTGTTATAAACATAGAGTCTGGGTGTAACGCATAATCAATTTCAGCACAACTGGAGCAAGAACCAGATTCACAATCACATTCAAAATTTTCAGAAAACTGTGTTAAATCAAAGTTTAGTCCTAACTCTATAAAGTCATCAGATTGCACAGTTTCTATTTCAAAATCAATATTGACACGACTTTTACCAATGGGTTCAATGGCTGACACTGAATTAAAAATTTTAGAATGGTCAATCAAATTTGTATCAGTATTAGTCATAAACCCTAGAGAATCAATGTGCGTCAAATCACATGCAATTGAATGTGTCTGCAAATCGGGTAAAGTAATTGGAATATCAGGTTCAGAATAAACCTGTTTTTGCTCATTGAAAAGTTCTTTACCAATCTCTAAGTCATCAACTGCTTCCTCAGGGCTATCAGTGTCAGAATCCAAAACAGGCTGCTCAGGTTCTGCCTTTGTTACCTCAATTGGCTTTTCACCAGCCAGCTTGCAGAGCAACTTCCTTGCTTCTGCTGGGGTTCTATCCATCAAACATCCACTAGCAGTTGCATCCACAAGTATCCTTTCACTGTCCAGGAGCCCTTCATAAAAATAAATCAAGAGCAAATGCTCTGAAATTTGGTGGTTTGGACAAGTTGTGCAGAGCCTGTTGAACCTTTCCCAATAATCTGCTAGGCTTTCTTCTTTAAACTGCTCAATGGCAGTTATCTTCCTCCTAATGCTGATCACCTTTTCCGCTGTGAAAAACTTGTCGAGGAATTTTTGTTGTGTTTCCTGCCAACTATTAAAAGGATACTGGTATATGAACCAGTCTTTTGCTTCATCTTGAAGTGACATTGGAAACATTCTCATATGTACTTCCTCCTCTGAAACACCAACAGGCCTCATGGATGAGCACATCGAATAAAACTCCTTGAAGTGCCTGTATGGATCCTCATGTGTCAATCCATGGAATTTGGGAAGCCTCTTGATCAGCTTATACGTCCAGTCTTGAGAATCCGTCATTTTCTCTATTCTAGTTCAAAATCTGTCTCAGACCTGGACTTCCACTTCACGCAAAGATTATACGAAAGCATAACATGGAGTAAAAATAACAATTACAGTTTTTTTTTCTTTTTTTTTTTCAGAAACAACAACTAACTACAAAACACAACACATAATGACACAACAAAAAACCTAAGACTGAACCGTTTGGTCCCCGGCAACGGCGCCAAAATTTGGTACGCGGGTCGCACCGCATACAAATTTGATTGCATAAAAGAATGCAGTATAGATACTAGGAAGTGACTCCTAGGTCGTCTCTCAAGGACCAAATTGTGGTTCAAGTTTCGGATCACACACGAAGTGGGGGGGGTTTGAAATGGTTGTTTTTGCGATGAAAATTAAATGCGACTGAATTTTAAAAACGTTGAAATAAATACGATGAAGTAAAATGCAGTACAGTAAAACAAAATTAAAACGGTAAAAACGAAATTACTACAGTAAAAACGAAATTGCAGTGAACAGTGAATCATTAAAAACAGTTCTGAAACAGAAAACTAAAATACAGAAAAGTAAAAATACAAAAAACGAAAATACAGTAAACAATAAATACAGAAAACAGTGAAAACAATAAAACAGTAAATTTTAGAAAGCAGTAAAAAAAAACGAAAATACAGTAACATAAAACACTAAAAATAAATCTGGGACAGTAAAAACAAGAATACAGAAAAATAGAAAATACAGAAAACGTAAATACAGAAAACAGTAAAAACAGAAAACAGTAAAAACAGAAAAAGAAATTACAGCAGTAAATAATAACAGTAAAAATAATAAATACAGAAATTCAAAATCAGTAAAACAGTAAAAGCAAAATACAGAAAACATAAAATATAGAAAATAGTAAAAACAAAAAATAGTAAAAATGAAAATACAGTAAAAAGTAAAAACATAAAACAGTAAAATTCAAATCTGAAAACAACATCAACATTACGGCGGCAAAACATTTAGATCAAAACTACAGCTAATAATTTAACGTGCAATATTCAACAATGTAATGCAAGCAACAGTAAAAATTAAACGATAGGCATACAACGACAGAAATTATATTGCAACAGAAATTAAATTACAACAACAAAATAAAAGCAACAAACAATTCTGGAATTTAACAACATGAAATTGCATTGAATTTAAATTGTGCATGAAATTATTACAACAACCAACACAGTTAAATTAAAACTTGCACACCGTTTTGGCCTCCAATTTCTACTGTGCATTTTCCACTACAGCCACTGCATGCCGTGAAATCTCCAGCTGTTCAATGCCCACGCCACTGTCCAGTCCTCAGCAGCAAAAAAAAATCCTCACGGCCCTCTCACTTCAAGCTCTCCACTCTCTACTTCTACACTACACTAAAATACTGAAACTGTAAAACTTAACTATTGGAAGCTTTCTGGAAGAGAGAAAGACTCTCCCCAGACGTAACTCTCACTCCTACCACACACCTTCCTTTTATATCTTGGAAGTGAATGCTTCCTTCGCTGGTAATGCAGATGTAGTGGCGGTGGTGTATTCTGCCTATGCCTTCCAATCTGGTATACCATTACCATCCTTTAAAACTAATTTCTTCCATTCTTTGTGCCAGAAATAAATAAGGTGGGGCCCTCAGTACACTTCCGCATGCTGCCATTCCACCTAGTCTTCTCTTTCCTGAATTGCTGGACCCGTGATGCTCCTGGACGTGGCTGGGAACGTGAAGACTCCTCTGCTGAACCGTGAACTCTTCAAGGGTCATGAGTGTCTCACTCCAAGACATCAACAACAAAGCTACTATCCTTCAAGCTTCCTGGACCGTGCTGCAGACTTCTCCAACTTCATTCTTCATGTGTGCTGGGTGTGGTTGGACGTGGCCTTGCATTGCTGGGCTGGAAATCCTTTCTCCATGCTTGGACGCGAATCTCTCATAGTGCAGCAAGGCCGTGAACTTCTCTTCATGTTGCACTTCCACGTTGCTTCTACTGGGACGTCTTCTTCTTCTTCTGGACTACTACTACCAGGCCATGACCGTGGTTCTTTGCTGGACTTGCTTTTCTTTCTTTTCTTCAAGCCAGTGAGTTGCACCTTAGCTAGCCGTGATGTTCTTCTCCCAGCAAAGGTGTGACCAGCTGCTGCCGTGACACTAACCTTCCTTGCTCTGGATGACTGCTGGAACGTATCTCTTCCTTTCTTGACCAGGAGCTCGCTGGACGGAACTGCTCCCATGGTTGCTCCGTTTTCTCCTTCTTTTGTATATCAAGCCGTGAGCTTCCTTTCACTGTCCAGTCATCTTCCAAAGCAAGTGGTTGCCCAACATACATACAGGCCGAGATATATACGGTTCAACTCTTCATAATGAAACTCCAAAGCTTGCTTGACATGGAAGACCCCAACGTGGGTGGCTGCTCATTCTCCTTCCAGCAGTGCATGGAGCTCTTCTCTGGCCAAAATCGAGTTGCTCCCAATAGCAGGACGTCACCACTGCTGTTGTCCAGCACTCTTCCGTCTCCAACCTGCTGCCAAGGGTGTGTTTCTTTCTTTCCATGGTGCTGATGCTGCCCACATGAAGGTTTCTGAGACCGTGAAGGCTCCGGATGGTGGTAGCTGGATGTGCAGCTGCTGGTCTTCCCTGCATATACCATTTCCAAGTTGTTTGACGTTGTCTTCTGGATGCAGCAGCTGCTGGATTTTGTGGATGAAGCTGGAGCGTGATATGCAGGCTGGATCGTGTTGAAGGTAGCTGCTGGATGCTGTTGTTGCTGCACGTGAAGCTGCTGCCTCTGCTGGTGCACGCCGTGCTCTCTGCTCCATTGGCTTGCTTCTCTTTGTTGGTCCGTGAAGTGTATGCTTCTTCCAGCCGTGAAACTTGATGCTTCTACTGGAATGAGGGCGCTGCTGGTGTGGCTTCCTCCTCATTCTAAGGTGTGGCGTGGTGGACCAAGCTGAAGGAATTGCTGGAATAAAATGGAAGATGATTCTCGTTTGGCTTCCACGCATCCCAGCTCTCGGTGGCTGCTCCTGCTGAAGGCCTTGTGTCCCGCGTGCTACGCCTGCACTGCATGCTTCATTCTGGATATTCTCTACTGTCCGAGAGCTTCTCCATAAAAAATGTGCTTTTCTCCTTGAATAACCATGAGACCCATCCCTAACGTGTTGCTCTTTTCCAACGGTGAAAGCATGTGCTTGCATTTGTTAAAGTTGGTCGTGGCAGCATAACGTGACATTTCTTTCAATTGAATAAAGCACACAACTAATCCATTCATTAAAAATAAGATGTGCCTTCTTCCTTGAATCACGTCCAAACCAACTCTCTGCACCATTTACGTACTTCAATTTGTTTGATGTCACCCCTTTTTCCAATAATGAAGCACCCCCTTCAAAGAGTAAAATGACCATAATGTCCACTTCTTGTGCAAATTTCTCTAAGGGAGAGTCTTGAATTATGTCACAACCCTTCAAATATTCCTAATTATATTTCCAAAATTTTCCCTGCAATCACTAATACAAATAATTAGTCTCAAATAATTCAAATTAATTAAAATAAGAATTATTGGTTAATTTAAGCACAATTAGTAAAAACGGGGAAATACCGAACAATTAAGCACAATTCCCTGATTAATTATAGCACAATAAACTAAGTGAAGTGAATAAAATATTGATTCATCAAATACATATATATAATCTTCATTCAATATTTTAAAATACGTTTTCACTTTTCACAAATAAACACTTTTTTGTCGTTCCCTTTCCCTGTTCACCTTTTTCATTTCATCTTCTTTCATACGTTTCCAAACACACTTTCTTTCTTCATTTGCTCAAATTTCATTGCTTGCACAGAGGTAGCAGCTTCTTCTTCTTTAGCTCGGTTCACCCACAGAAAAAAGTCGGCGTCTTTTGAACTTCTCATGGCACTTCAATCCAAAACCGAACCTGGGTCTTTGTAGAGCTCCATTCCTACTACTTCTCAAAAGCATTACAGCGAAATGAGTATCTCGGAGCTTGTGTCACTTCTGCGTGTGGTGTATCAAGTTGAAGACTTTGATAAAATAGAAGAAGAATTGAAGAATAGAGAAGACAAAGTGAAGGTAGAGATTGGGTCACTTCAAGAAAAGCTTGACTTGGAGAGTAGTTGTTTCGAAAATCAGTTCCATCCCCAAATCACTTAACACACGTCAGCAAAAAAGCAATTACACGTGGACAGAGACGTTAGACACATTAGCACATTTTTAACGGCGTTAGTTTTCGAGGACTAAAATCAAAGTTTCGAAAAGAATGAGGACCAAATTGTACCTTATTTTGAAAGAGGGACTAAAACCAAAAACGACCAATAGTTTACGGACTAAAAACATATTTAACCCATTAATTAAATAATCACATAAGTGTCTAGGCCTTGAGTCTCTTGGAAAGCGATACTTGGTCTTACCAGGATTATTACTTGCTACAATTCGGTTACACTTGCCGAGAGGAAAACAAGTTTTTGGCGCTGTTACCGGGGATAGAAATATTTCCGTTGTCGGGGTTCAAAAATATTGTAAACAATAGTACAATTGCTCAACATCGACAATAGTGGTTAGATCACCAACAAAACTGCACAATAGGGGGATCGCCAATGGTACCACCTCCCCTTCATCATCATCACCATTATCATCAATTTTAATACAAACACTTGGATGATGACATGCTGAAACTTTCTCATCTTCATGTATAGGTTCGTCATTCCCTGGTACTTCATTAAATGCACATGCAGGGTCTTCAGCAACTCCACTAGCATCTTCTTCATCACCTCCACCATCACCTTCTTCATCACCTCCACCATCACCTTCTTCATCACCTCCACCTACATGTGCTTCATGACCTCCACCACCAACTTCTTCATCAGTACCACATGCAACTTCTTCATTAAAGATTGAAGTTTGACAAATTTCAATTAACTCCCTCGTAAGAACTCCAATCTTGGCATTCAATGTTATGATATCTCAATTGTTTTTCCTCATTCTCTCCTCAGCACCTGCTTCCCAAGTGCCATCATCAGAGCTTTCATCATTTGCTTCCTCAACCCTGGATCGTTCAACCAACGATCCTTTACCTATCCCTCCGTCATCCATGTGGAAAGCAGCACAGATTTTAGGCAATTTACGATCTTGCTTACTTACATACCACTCGAGATTTAACTATACCAAACACAAACAACAAAATTAGTGAATTACGACAATCAATAATTAAAAAATACATATATCAAAGGTTGAAAGACTTACATCTCCGGTCTGGAAGATATGATCAGTTTTTTTTTGTCCTTGAGTTATACAGGAACCATCACAATATGCGCGGGAACTTCTTGTGAGAAGCATGACCATGCAAAAAAAGTCTTTCAACTGCCCAAGCCTACAATATCAAAATAAATAGTGACCCATATTTTACAATGTTATCTATTCCATTGAGTTAAAAAATTATAAATCATGTTACCTACAACACGGTCACATTGCCACTAAGACTCAGTGACTGGACGATAGCTCCCGACATTATTTTCTTCATACATTTATTTAAATTATGTACAATATGTTTATGTACACCAGTAATCATATAACACAAACTGTCTACGTCATCTAACACTGCACAAGGCATGTTAGAAACATAGACAGACTTCCTAGGAAAATAAAATGCAACCAAACACACTAATATATATAACTTACATACTACATCAACCTCAATGTTTTTATCCTGGACAATCGCATTAAACATGTCGATCATCTCCTTCAAAGTGGTGGTTTTTGGATTAAACATTTGACCAACCAATCCAATTATTGATTCATCAAAAGGGATGTCTAAACCACCTTTTTTTAAACATGTGCTCATGAACACATCAAAAACAGTAAACGGGACCAATTGTTGACTAACTCTAAAACTAACATAGTGCCTAGCCCAGCGGCACACCATCACCTTCAATAATTTCAAATTTACCTCCAAAGGGCTTAGAATATGCAAACACCACCTAAATGGAGTCATCCTAATGCGCTCTACATGACGCTTTCCTAGTAAGCGATTCATTTCAACAATGATTGATGAATCCATCGAGGTACGAAGGTGCCACTACACAAAATTAACAAATCATTATTATTAACTAAAATTCAGAGGATAACACATCATCTATAAAAAAAATTAAATTTCATCTTACATTTCCTTTTTGGGATGCCATTGGACCTCCAGTTATAAGATAAAAAAACAACAATCCACACTGAGAACATGGTTAGGGTTACCGAAACACGAAAATGCCAATGCTGGAAAACATGTTTAGGGTTTGTGCAGTTCTACTTACCAAAAAACACCAAGACAACGAGAAGACACAATATCAATGCTCGACAGCGACGACCAAGACGGCTTCAATATTGCACAAGATGGAGGTCTAAAATAGCGACAAGGCACAAGACGGAGGTCCAAAACTGCGACAAGGAACAACGTGGCAGTAGGGTTCAAACACGAGAAAGATGACAGAACCAAAGAGATGAGAGAACGAGAGAGATGAAAGAACGCGAGAGATGAAAGAACGCGAGAGATGACAAAGCATAAATATGAATGAAAGAAGAATAGAGAAAGCGCGAAACAAAATTTCGTAAATTTCCCTTCCAATTTTGCCCTTGCCCCTGATCAATTCTATCTCTGTTTTTTTTTTAAATTTGGCCAATCCACAACCGCCACCTAACGTTGTCAAATCGTTGACAAATATATATTGTTAAAAAAATGTTTACGATTTTGGAATTTTTATTCTCAATTTTTTATGTAATTTGTTTTTGTCCTTTATGCTAACTACTACAGAAAAGCCCTGCACAAGCAAGAAAAACAAGACAAACATCCCCAAGCCCTCTAGAACAATGCTTATAAGCTTGAGGAGCTTGGAGGAAAACTTATTCCCAAAACATGGAATGTCATGCACCAAAAAGCATATTACGACAATGAAGCACCAAGCTCATTACGACACCAAAGCCCTCCAACTAAGGCATAAAAAAACACTCAGAGCAAGGCATAAAAAAACCAGAATTATCGCTGCACCATAACATACATACATATATATATATATATATATATATATATATATATATATATATATATATATATATTTAAATCATGCAGCAGTTAGCAAACAATAAGCCAACACTTATGCACGTAAGAAAAATATATCACTACTTAAACACCATAACTCAAACGTTGACTTTCTAATTCAATGTATCATATATATTTTTTCAAAAGAAAATGTGGATTAAGGTTCATAATCAAAACGTCATTTTTTTGGGAATTTTTTCCAACATTGAACCAGTCTTCAAACTATATTTTAATGGTCTAATTAACAATATAATATTATAAGCACTGCATAAATTATAAGGAACTTGATAACAATGAAAAAGATTAATTGGAAGGCACTCACTCAAGAATTTTCAGCATGACTAAAAAATATAAGCATGCATAAATTTTTAAAAAAATTTTAAACAATCGTCCAGAAACCACTGCACAAAGAAAAAATATTTCAGAAGTTGTATTCTTAATATTTCATTCGTCACTTTATTTTCAAAAGCATGGGTCAAAGTTCATAAAGCCAGCGTCTGATTTTTTTTTCACCTTCATGCACCAATTATTATTCTTTTTAACAAAACTTTAATGACTTAAGTAATGGATAATTATAAAGCACCGATGGACTAAAAAGAGGCATAACATCAACACTATACCGCATGAATAAGAATCATGGCATCAACCAAGTGTGCACCGTAAATACAAAGGCCAGGAAAAATTGCACTGATTTTCATAAAGTCAAACTGCACTGCATCACAATTTAAATAAATGCCAAAAGAATTTCAACAAGGACAAACCAAAATATGCGTCCATCAAAGCAATTCATGCACATTAAAAAATACGTGTTAATCATACCATAATTTATAGAGATAAAGAGTAAGGTTTAGCTCCCTTTATAGGTTTAATGTCTCCGTAGGTTCCTATTTTGGTCATGAATTTCAAATAGGCCCTCTTTCTTTTCGGCGTATCAATTGAGTCCTTGTTTTTGTAAAATTAAATCAATTACAGACCTTCCGTTAAATTGGACAAACGGTCGTTACAGTATTGGTTACGTGGCATGGTCATTGCAGTTACTAAGCAGACATGGCATTTAAAAGCATTTTTGTATTAAATAAAGAAGAAGGAACAGAGGTATAATCACTTTTGGGTAAGGGCATACTAGGAAAATTGAAAAACTTTAAGGGCAGCCCCCTTTAATTGAGAAATGCAACTGAGATCGGGGAAACAAATTGGGGGTTCTTACTAGTAGGGTTCGCGTGAGGGAAAAAATCCCATTCTTTCTTTGATTCAAAGCGCCAGTGTTCGTGGGTGAAGATTATGTAGTTGGAAGTGGGAGGGTGCGCGTTCTTTCTTCGATTCGAAGTGATGGATAATGAAGTGCAGAAGTCTCATTCTTGTTCATCTTCGACATGCAATGGGTGGCGGAATCAAAACTCTAATTTCATTTTTCGTGGTGGTGGAGTATCTACGATTGATGGTGCATCACCCCTTTGCCTGTGTGGAGAGAAAACAGTGGTAAGAACAGCTAAAACTGCTAAGAACAGAGGGAAGCAATTATGGAGCTGGTCGTCCTCCCTCGTCTACCGCTCGTCCAACTACCTCCCTGCTCACGACCGTTCGGTCTGGTCGTCCACCCTCCTCTATCGCTCGTCCAACTACCTCCCTGTTCTCGACCGTTCGGTCTAGTCGTCCTCCCTCTACCGTTCGGTCACATAGCTCCCCACCTTCTACCGTTCGGTCCCCCACTTTCCAGCCCCTAACATGTGCTCCCTGCCTTCCAACGTTCGACCTTTACGATCGATACCGTTCAGCCTCACTTCCCTCCTATCTTTCTTCTCCTTCTCATTACCTCCCACCTTATACCCTAACATATACAGTATCAGATATAAGACCTGCAAAATTTCTAAACATAATTGTGCCCACCAAACTATTAAAAAATACTACTTATGCTTTAGTGATACAACAATGGAAATACAGTTCCTGGTCATTGTAATATATAAGACGTCAAAGAAGGAAATTCTAATATATCCAAAACATTGTAATACATCCAAAACCATACATAGTTGGCATCATTGTCATTCATTAAATTACATAGCAGTAAAACCATAAACATTGTTCCTTAGACTATTACATAATAAGATCCTTAAACTTGGCATCATTGTCATTTATACACACATTTATAGTTGAGCTTCCTAGTCATTCATACACACTTCAGATAACTGTGATGATGACATGATTGGTTCTTGGGTTGCTTTAGGGGACCACCACCGAATATTGTAGTTTCTTATCAATAAAGGACCCACACCTGACCTACCGAGACACGAACCCCTGCATGCACTCTGCCGCTTCCAACTACTTCTTCTTCACCGACGAACCTTGTCGCTTCAGCTCGAACAAAGATCACGATTTTTCTTCCCTCATGCGAACCCTAATAATAAAACCCCCCAATTTGTTTCCCCAATCTTAGTTGCATTCCTCAATTAAAACGTCTTGCCCTTTAATTTTTTCTTTTTTCCAACTATACCCTTACCCAAAACTGATTATACTTCTGTTCCTTCTTCTTTATTTAATACAAAAATGTTTTTAAATGTCACGTCTGCTTAGTAACTGCAATGACCATGCCACGTAACCAATACTGTAACGGTCGTTTGTCCAATTTAATGGTAGGCCTCTAATTGATTTAATTTTACAAAAACAAGGATTCAATTGATACACCGAAAAGAAAGAAGACCTATTTGAAATTCATGACCAAAATAGGAACCTACGGAGACATTAAACCCTTTTTATATAAACATGTATTATGCACATAATAAAAATCCCCAATCTATAACAATAAATTATAATCATGTGTTTCATTTCACCTCTACATAACTTATCTTTTTTCTTATTTTAATTAATAACATCTATCCACCGTATTTCTAGATCTTTTCAAGATCTTTCAATCTCTCTACTTTAACATAATGAGCCCGACATCCAAATATAGGGATAACTTGGCATAACAACACTCAAGTACAAAAATTACAAAAAAGAAGAAAGCTCGGGGCTCGGCACGCTCGAACAATATAAAAGAAACTCAACAAAGTCGAGCAGACTTTTAATGAAATGACCAATCATGAACTCGACCAAATGATCAATCCATCTACAAACCACGTAGCTCGACCCAAACCAAACTCCTGGAGTTTATGTTTTTATCGGGTCCAATAGACATATTAAGTCTCAACCTACACTTATTTGAATCGTATTTATATATTATAATTAAATCTCAGTAATTTGGCATAATAATTATTATTTATCTTTTTGTAATTATTTATTAGATTATTATTATTCTGACAGGAATATTGACCCAGGAATATAGATCCACGATTCACGTTTGATCTTATAAATACAACCAGAATTTCTTAAAGAATACTAACTTCATAATTATTCTCACTCTCATTTATAGATCATTCCTCTCTTATTGATTTGAGTATCCACAAAATCTACTCTTAAAATTCAAATAAATCAAATTCTCTTTTAATAAGATAAAATAGATAAATATATAAAAATAAATGAGAGAGATTGAATATTAATAAGGAATGAGTTTTTCATATAATAAACCTTAATAACACGATTCACTCACGTCTTATCCGAATTGCTTTAACCACTCAAAGATGAATACTCCATATCACAACATCTGAACTCAAAATTTGAAGGATAATGTTTATGAGTTTAATGTGATATTTTAACATATATTTGCATATTATGGTGTGACTATGCCTTTGTCTAGTACTACACTATGTTAAATATTTGGAATTATTTATTTATGCGTTTGTCATTGAAATTGACCATTATTATTGGTCTAGGTTATCAAAAAATAAAACTCAGCAACTTTAAAATAGAGCAATCATTCAAAAAATTATAATGCATCGCTACCTGCTGCCTCATACTTAATCTACTATTATATAGCTGCATCACACTTTGCAGTTATATTGTATTTTAGTGCAAAGTCAATTTTTTTTTGTCCTATACAATATGGTGTTAGATTATTTGGGTTTATTTATTGATCAGTTAGCCACCGAAATTGACCATTATTTTTAGTTCATTAGAAATCAAGAAAAAACTATTAAATTCAGCAACCTGAACTAAAACAATTATGAGTTGTTCATAAGAGACCAATCAACACTAAACCTAAAGATGTAATGTTTTATAAATATTTATTTATTTTATATCCCACCTAACTTTTTTATTTGTATTCAATACTGTACTTTCAATTTGTATTTTTATTCTTAATAATTTGCACTTATTTTGTTAGAATATATTATTCTGAGTCATTAGAACTATGGAGTACATTGTATTGAGGTGGGTATATGGTTGAAGGAGCTAATGGATGACTAGTTTAAGTGCAATTTATGTAGTAAGAAGTTATGTGCAATATCGTAAAATTAACCTATGAATGAAAGTATTACTACCGTCGTAAATGAAAATCAATATGAAAGGAAATTGTTTGAACTTGTTAGACGCGTAAATTCCTGATATAGTAATTTCATAGTAAAGTAGATGCAGTTCAAAGTGTAACTTATAGTATATTTCAAGGATAATGTCTGATAGTTCTAGAAGTGGAATACTAATCTGGTCATCTGATAAGCTTATTTAAGTCTCTTTTATTAGCTGTATTTTTATAATACATCATCTGCAAAAATATATTATCTCATTATCACTTTTGTCTCTTTTACGACTAATGCAAAGACATAGCTTATTGACATTATTTTCATTGCTCAGATAAAGGCACAGTTTCACTCATGGCAGCAGAAATGGTTACCGGTGTTCTTGTTTCTACTTTCCTCGAGAGGACTATCGACACTTTGGCTTCTCGTCTTGTCGACATATTTCATCAAAGAAAGCACAAGAAGCAACTCAGCAACTTGAAGATGAAGCTGCTAGCCATTGATGTTGTGGCGTTTGAAGCAGAACAAAAGCAGTTCACAGATCCACGTGTCAGAGATTGGCTTCTCAGGGCCAAAGATGTTGTGATTGATGCAGAAGATCTCTTGGATGAGATAGATTATGAACTCTCCAAAACCCAAGTAGAAGCTGAGTCTCAGAGTGCATCTAAGAAGGTGTGGAATTCCCTCGACTCTTCTTTCTTTGAAATTGAATTTGATTCCATGAGGGAAAAAGTCATTGAGGACCTAGAAGAACTTGCAATCGAAAGCGATCTTCTAGGTTTGAAAAAGGGTGGTGGTGTTGGGGTTGGATCAGGATCCGGTAGTAAATTAACACATACATCTTTGCCAAATGACAATGTTATCTTTGGCAGAGATGATGACAAAGAAATTGTCCTTAACTGGCTCACATCGGACACTCACAACAACCTATCTATACTTTCTATTGTGGGCATGGGTGGGATGGGTAAGACCTCTCTTGCCCAACATGTATTCAACGACCCAAGGCTTGAAGAAGCTAACTTTGATACTAAAGTTTGGGTCAGTGTTCCACAGGAATTTGATATTCTCAAAGTATCAAGAGCAATTCTTGACACAATAATTGGTTCCACTGATCATAGCATACAGCAGGAAGTAATTCAGAAAAGACTGAAAGAAGAACTTATGGGAAAGAAATTTCTTCTCGTTTTGGATGATGTTTGGAACGAAAGACCATCTAAATGGGAAGATGTGCAGAAGCCTCTAGTTTTCGGAGGCCAAGGCAGTAGAATTCTTGTCACTACACGGAGTGAGAAGGTTGCTGTTACCATGCGATCAGAAAAGCGCCTCCTGCAGGTATTAGAAGAAGATTATTGTTGGGACTTGTTCGCAAAGCATGCATTCGAAAATGCTAATCCCCGACCAGACTCAGACTTCATAGAGATTGGTAAGAAGATAGTTGAAAAATGTAATGGACTTCCTTTAGCCTTAAAAACGATGGGAAGTCTATTATACAATAAATCATCCCTTTCGGAATGGAAAAGTATTATGAAGAGTGAGATATGGGATTTTTCAGAAAATGAAAGTGATATACTCCCTGCTTTAAGACTGAGCTATTTCCACCTTCCTTCTCATCTGAAGAAATGCTTTGCTTTTTGTGCCTTATTTCCCAAAGGTTATTGGTTTGACAAGGAATGGTTAATTCAATTGTGGATGGCTGAAAATTTCCTAGAAAACCCTCTACAGAAAAAGAGTCCTAAAGAAGTTGGTGAAGAATATTGCAATGATCTATTATCGTGGTCCTTCTTTCAACAGTCAAGAAACGAAGAGAAAAAGAGTTTTATCATGCATGACCTGCTAAATGATTTAGCAAAATACGTCTGTGAAGACATATGCATCAGGTCAGGAGTTGATGAACCAAAAGGTATACCCAAAACAACCCGTCATTGTTCATTTTCATGCTCTAAATCAGATTTTGATGGGTTTGAGGGTTCGAGTGATACTCAAAAGTTGCATACATTTACTCCAACAGATAGGATTAGGGGTTGGGAATGCAAGATGTCCATAGATGACTTGTTCTCTAGATTTAAGTTAATACGTGTCTTGTCTTTGTATAATTGTCGTAGCCTTACGGAGGTGCCTAAATCTGTAGGAAATCTTAAGCATCTTCGTTCATTAGATCTATCCTTCACTGAAATAGAAAAACTACCCGACTCAATAAGTTTACTCTACAAGTTGCAAATACTGCAGCTGAACTATTGTCGAAAATTGAAGGAGCTTCCCCCATGTTTACATCAACTCCACAATTTGCGTCGTCTTGAATTAGTAGATATTGGAGTGAAAAATGTGGTAGCATATTTGGGAAAGCTGAACAATGTTCAAGTATCGATGAGTTCATTTCATGTTGAGAAAAGTAAGGAAATCAATTTTCCGCAATTAGGAGAACTCGATCTTCATGGTAGACTAACAATTGATGATCTGCAGAATATTGAGAATCCCTCCTATGCATTGGAAGTAGATTTGAAGAACAAACCACACCTTGTGGAACTACGGTTAGAATGGAATTTCATTGGCAGCTCCTCTGTTGATTCAGAAAAAGCTGAGGATGTAATTGAGAACCTACGTCCTTCAAAATATTTGAAGAGGTTGTCAATAAGTAACTATATTGGTAAACAATTTCCAGATTGGTTACTTCATAATTCATTACCGAATCTGGTGTCCTTAGAGTTGGAGGGATGTGAATCTTGCCAACGTTTACCTCCGCTTGGACTTTTTCTATTTCTCAAGGACTTGAGGATTGCAAGACTGGATGGGATAGTGAGTATTGATGCGGATTTTCATGGGAACAACTCTTCTTCATTTAAATCCCTTCAAACATTGTATTTCTATGATATGAGGCAATGGGAAAAGTGGGACTGCCAAGCTGTGACAGGTGCTTTTCCATGTCTACAATATTTTTCAATAGAAAAGTGTCCCAAGCTGAAAGGACACCTGCCAAAGTTTGTTGCTTTAAAAACTTTAATAGTGATTCACTGCGAACAACTTGAAGCTTTGATTGTCAGTGCGGTAGAATTACGTCTACAAGACTGCGGAAAGCTGCCGTTGGAGCGGTCTACAATGAAAAATCTCACAATGGATGGGCAGGGCATGGCAGCATCATTGGTGGCAATGGTTGGACATATGCTATTCGACACTTCTCTTGAAAAGTTGTCCATTTGTTCAGAGTCAATAAGTGATGACTGTGTCTCTCTAAGGATCTTTCCACTTGATTTCTTCCCAACACTCAGGACTCTTGAACTCATTGGATTTCCTAATCTACAGATGATTTCACAGAATCATGTTCACAATCATCTCTGGCATCTGAAAATCAAAGAGTGCCCTAAATTTGAATCATTGCCTGCAAACATGCATATGCTGCTTCCATCTCTCATAAGCCTAGAGATAAAAGATTGTCCAAGACTTGAGTCGTTCTCTGAAGGAGGTTTGCCATTAAATCTAAAAGACATCACACTCAATAATTGCTTTAGACTTGTTGGCTCACTCAAAAGAGCTTTAGGAGACAGTCCTTCGTTGAGAAGTTTAAGGATTGAAAAAGTAAAGGCGAAATGTTTTCCTGATGAAGGTTTGCTTCCACCCTCTCTTACTCAACTAATAATAAGGGATTATCGAAATCTAAAAAAACTGAACTACAAGGGTCTCTTAGAACTCTCATCTCTTGAAACACTGAAGCTTTTGAAATGTCCCAACCTCAAATGCTTACCAGAAGAGGGTCTTCCCAAATCAATTTCATTTCTTGAAATAATGAACTGTCCTTTGCTGAAACAGCGTTGCCACAAAGAAGGAGGCGAAGACTGGAAAAAGATTTCTCACATTCGAAACCTATTAATACTGTAGTGAGGTTGTTTATTTTGTTTAATTTTGTTTAATGGTAGGGATACTTTAATATTAGAAACTTAAAACCTATAAATAAATTTTAAGTTTCTAATATTATTTTTGTAAATGAAATACATAATAAATTATTAAAATAAATTTAATTCCTTGAAAAATATTTTTGTTTGTATTTTTTCTTTCACCTTACATTGTGTCTTTAGACTTATTTTTGAAATATTTTCATTTGTCTTTCAATTCTTTGCCTTATTGTTATCGTAACATCTACATGTTTTTTTTATAATGACATATAATAATAGAAGTGATTTAAAATATGTGATTCTTCAATATTCTAGATTTTGTGAAACATGTTTATGGTACAATTTAGATATTACTTTTGTCTTTAAAATTATGTAATTTAGAAGACATTTTTTTTATTTTTAATTACACAGTTCGAAAATACTTTTTATTTCTGAAAATAAGTTCTGAATTGTACCATGCAAAAACAAAACTTTCTTTTATGTGGGGGTGTAAAGAGAATTTTATGGGAGTGTAGGAAAAAAAGGTAAGTTGGATCATACTCACACCCAAGTCCAAATTTATAACAGTGAAAACAAAAAGGGTGTTGCTCCCTCCACCAGTACACCTTTCTTCCTTCACCTTCTCAATTTGTTTTAATTCTAATTATATCCTTAGATTAAAATTTTTTAATTTTTTAATGTTATTATTTTAATTTATTTTAAACCTAGTTCTCCTACTTTTCTTTCTACACCCAATCTTTCCATCTCCCATTTCTGTTTAACAATTTGTCTTTCGTTTTACTTCGCAATCTCATTTGTCTTCTCCGTTCCACTTCTCGTCTTCCGTTTCTTTCTTTTTCATTTTCCTTATATTATTAAAATACATTAAAAATATATTCAAAAATAATAAATCAAAAAAATTAAATTAAATTATTAAAATATCTCCAACATAAAGAATAAACTAATAAAACAAACCCTAAAATAAAAAACGTAACCTTTAAACCAAGGTGACATCCTTCAACGGATGTCAACATCCGTTTAAGGAAAAACGGATGTCGACATCTGTTTAAGGAAAAACGGATGTCGACATCCGTTTTACCTTAAACGGATGTTGACATCCGTTGAAGGATGTCACCTCTTACGTTTTTATTTTAGGGTCTTATTTGAAGATTTATTCGAATACGCACATGGAAGAAGCACCACATGCACACACTGCACCACGAGAGCGACACTACACCACGAGAGGGAGACTACTTGATAATTCTTTCCACCACCACCAACCTTTGCAACTTGTATCTCACAGCGACGAAAGAAAGAGAGGAAGAAATATAATGTTAAAATGAAAGAAAAGTATTTTACTTATGTACGGGACTAGAATAGGTTATTAGGTTATTAGTGGAATAGGTTGTGAATAGGTAAAATTAAAAAATAATAACCCTAAAAATAAAAATTTACTTAGGAACAAAATAGTAAAGGGAAAGTGGAGGGAGAAAGGTTTGATGGTGGAGGGAGCAACACCCAAACAAAAATTAAGTAACATTTGCTAACAATTATCAGCCTATAAACATATATGATCTCAAGTAAATTTTTAAATATTTAAAAGAAACTAGTGAAAATACATACATTTTTCTTTATTTTAGCAAAAGTTTTATTAAATTATAAAACAATTTTAATAAAAAATATAAAAGAACAATTTGTATAATTTTTTATTATTATATACTTTTTTAATTTAAATAATTATTTAAATTAAAAAATGTATTTATTAAAAAGATAAAATATTAAATTAGTTATTTTCCACTCACTATTTGGCTTCAACTTTGACAAGAGGGATTTACCTCTTAGCCGAGTGGAATTTACTACTCGGTCTTCAAATCTTTATAGAGGGATTTACCTCTTGGGCGAGTGGGGTTTACCGCTTGGTCTTCAATATTTATAGAGGAATTTACCTCTTGGTCTTTAATCTTTATAGAGGGATTTACCTCTTGGACGAGTGGAATTTACCGCTCGGTCTTCAAATCTTTATAGAGGGATTTACCTCTTGGACGAGTGGGATTTACCGCTCGGTCTTCAATATTTATAGAGAAATTTACCTCTTGGTCTTTAATCTTTATAGAGAGATTTACCTCTTGGACGAGTGGAATTTACCGCTTGGTCTTCAAATCTTTATAGAGGGATTTACCTCTTGGACGAGTGGGATTTACCGCTCGGTCTTCAATATTTATAGAGGAATTTACCTCTTGGTCTTTAATCTTTATAAAGGGATTTACCTCTTGGACGAGTGGAATTTACCGTTCGGTCTTCAAATCTTTATAGAGGGATTTACATCTTGGACGCTAAGTGAGATTTACTACTCGGTTTTCAATCTTTATAGAGGAATTTACTTCTTCGTCGAGTGGGATTTACCGCTCAGTCTTAATCTTCTAGCTCTTTGAGAGACTTTTTCGTTGAATATGATTTTGTTTACCAACTTTGGGAGCGGTTGGCTGGGCCTAAATTAGACTTTATATATTCTATAACAAGTATAGGTTTGGTAACACAATTTTAATTAAAGGAAAATGTCATTATGTCATAATAGACTTGTCATAGTATATGTTTACCATGTTTGTTAATTTGATATCCAACATACTTTGTTTAAATCCTTACTTGCATTTTCTCGCAAACATTTCACTTTTTTTTTTCGTGTTGTCTCTTAAGTAATTGACAATTTAAGCTTCCTCTATCAACTTGCATTCTCGCTAACTTCATTATTGCGTCTAGCATTTTCACAACATCTATTGTGGTTGTCTTATTCCATTATTACATTTTTGCTAAGAGGTAACTTATTGAACTCTAAAATATTATATTCAAACTCGTTTCAATTTCCTAGGATTTATAGTCATTCTTATGCATTGGAGAATCTACAAGAGGTTGCCACAGGGAGTCACTTGACGATAGGGTCATTAGTGCATATTTATCCAACATTTAGCCTTAAATATTGGATTCTTAATTAGTTTTTGTACTTTAAAAGAATATTTTAATTAGAATTTGTCATAATTAGGTTTATTGAGCATGAGATACAAAAACATGTTAATAATAGCTTTTTTAGTAGCATAAATGTTCTTTGGATATGTTGAGGTGTGTTAGTATAGCTGTAGGTAAGTTGAACTTATTAAAGTGTGAAAATAAATTAGTTAAAATTTCATGACACCTTAAAGATAAATCCAATAATAATAAATAATTAAGATCACAAGAAGTCAAGTCAAGCATTACATAAAGAAAACAAGAAAAACATAAAAAAAATGAAGAAAATTGTCTTAACCAAGAAGAGGGAACAAACAACAAAAATTGGACCTTGCGGTTTTTTCTATTTTTTTCTACAACTCAACATTTACGTTGAATTGTATGTTAGTCTAACGTAGATGTCATAACAATTTTATGTCGGACCCCTAATAGTCTAACATAAATAAGTTTCAATTATTTATAAAAATGTCATCACATTTTTTGTCATTTTTCTTTGAATCTACTATAAATAGTGTGACATGAAAGACTAATTTTGCACAAATAAACTCACTTCTATCAAATTTTTGCAAGCCAAATGCGGAATAAGGTAGGGAAAAAATTTCTTGAGATGACTCATATTGTTATTCCTTGTGTCAAATATTCTCATGTGATGAAAAATAATAAATAAAATATATAAAAGGAGTACAAATAATCATGTATTATTAATCAATATTTGTAACAAGAGAAGAAATACCTTAAATGTCTAAGTAAATTTTGTGAATTTTAAATAAGTAACAATTGAGAGAATAAAAAAATTGCATAGCGAAAGGAAAAAAAGAGTTATGAAACTAAGAATAACAATCAATATAAGTGTTCTATGAAACAAAGACGTTTCACAAACCACACATGTGTACTTGTGAACTCCTTATCATAACTTCTTATCTCTTCTTAGTCTTCAAGTTAATATTCTTCTCTTACATCTTTGGATATTTCGAAATGTATCGAGTCTAAAATATTGCTAATTTTTTAGATGTATATAAAAGACACTCAGATGCTTAAGTCATGTATATACGGTCAGATAATAATAAATATTATAATGAATATGTAGTATTTATCCATGTTACTTATAATAGATTTGCTCGCTTTTACTTGGCTGTTTTAAAATTTGGTTTATGTCTAAATCTTTTGTTAATTATGATTGGGGTTGCTGAAATGGTGTTACACTATATTGTTCGCGATTATATCAAAAATATATAATAAAAAAAGATTTTTAATTATTTAATAACTATGAATGTTGTAATAATTTAAGATAAAAGTAAATACAAAACACATTGGAACGAGAAAATGATGAGTGGTTTTGGTAATTTTGATCAAATTTTTCATCAAAATGGAAATGAATTTAAACAGGATATGTGACCTTGAATTGTCTTTAATTATTCTTTTTCAATGCATTTAATTATGTAAATATTTTCTTATATTTATTATGTAAATATTTAATTGAATAAATTAAAAAGACGTTAAATTTTATACATTAAATTAATTTTTTATAATTAACATTTAACTAAAATTTAATTTATAAGCACTAATAATTTAAGCCATAATAATATTATTATATAGTTATATTGTTTAATCAGTATAATTAATTATACTTAAATTTTATATTATTTTTTCTTATTGTGATTTTTAAGAAAACCAACACATTAACTTATCTCATTGTAGGACAAAATAAATTAGACACGAAGAATACCAACTTAAATTATGAAAATTTAGCTTGACTCGTCATACTTAAAGATGACAATACGTAGAGTCTGATATAGATAATACATATCACAATAAAAAAGAAATTATTTATTACCTGTTTCGTTATTTATGATTTTATGTTTAAAAAGATTCATGAATATTTTAAAATATGTAAATATCTAAAAAAATATTTTATAAATTTTTCAAATAAAATTAAAAAAATATAATATATAATATAAATTAATTTTAAATTTTTTTTAATAATGAATATTAATAAATACAAATCATACTTAAACTGTTTATAAATAAATATTAAAATATCTGTTATTAATTGCTAACAAATAATAAATATCTACTGGTGCAAATTTTATCTAAACACAAATACAAATATTTTTACAATTGCTAGTCATATCATACATATCTAACGCGTTAGCCTCGTACACTCTAGCTTCCCTTAATTAAAATAAAAATCCTTTAAGATAAAAATTGTAACCCTTTACTTACAATTTTTCAGTCTCACGTAAACATAACGCATACTTATAAAATTTCGTAGTCTCACGTAAAAATAACGCAACATAGTCAAACAAATACCAAAGTATATTTCTTCCAAACTATATCATTAATATACTCAAAAACCAAAGTATACTTCTTATGTCAGAAACTTACAATTTCTCATGGATAAGTTTTTTCTTTCCGTAATTTAAATTTCCACCTTTAAAAAAACTGTATCTTCAACTAAAGCACTTTAGTTTTTTTCATTTAAGGTAGATTAAAAAACTAAAACAAAATTTTAAAATCCGAAACAAAAATGGTGAAAAAAAAGAGACTAAGCTAGTTGTAAAGCATTCAAAGGAAACTGAAATTTTAATTTAGTTTAAGATTTAATATGCTTTTGCAAAAGTAGTAAATTTATGGATTAAATATGTTTTTAATCTCTAAACTATTTGTCGTTTCTGGTTTTTCGTCCCTCTTTCAAAATAAGGTATAATTTGGTCCTCATTTTTTCTGAAACTCTAGTTTTAGTTCTCGAAATTTTGGTTTTAGTCCTCGAAAACTACCACATTTTTAACGGTGTTAGTTTTCAAAGACTAAAACCAAAATTTTGAAAAGTATAAGGACTAAATCGTACCTTATTTTGAAAGAGGGATGAAAACCAGAAACAAAAGAGACTAAAAACATATTTAATTTATTATACACATTATTTTATTAAATCGCAATATAATGTTTATATTTTATGTTTTGGTTGTAGAATTAGTCATCAAGTACCTTCACAATTTATCTTTTTCTCGTCCGGTCTCCGTCCAAACTCCTCTGTCTTGTTCTTCTGTAAACATGTCAAAGACCATCTGATACCAAAGTCAGTATGTAAATTATTCGGCAATTCAATAGAACAATAATAAATGCCTAATAAATGCATCTACCTATTATTTACCTTTTATCGGTATTTATAATTTTCGTCATAGATTTTAATTTTAGTTCAATAACTTTAATCATGGTTTTATCTTAATCTTGATATTAACAATTTATAAAACATATCAATCGATTTTACCTCAACTGATCGTTCGGTTCACCTTACTCGATCGTCCGATTTCTGGGATACGTCATGTCCCTATGGTACATAAAAGAAACATTTTCTTTTCTCTTTCACATTTTGCATTTCATATAATTTCCTTTTACACGAGAAGAAAAATAAATAAGTTTTAACATGAAAAAAATATATACTTTGAAGAGTGAAACTTTTAATGCGTTTTTTCATTTCTAACCAAATAAAAATAAACAGGCCAACACATTTTCCTTTTCTATTTTCTGTCGCCTTTGTTAGCATTAAAAAGAACATTTTCTGACAACAAAAAAACCTTCTGTGTCAGTTTTCCATTTGTACTCAGAAGAACTTGGCTTTCAAGAAAAAAAACCATTAAAAGGTTCCTTTATCACATTAATATATAATTGTTACTGTTCATCTCATTATACTCTAATGTTATTTTTTTTTGTCAAAGAAGAAACTATTTTTTTTATTAGACTCGTCCACGATCTGTTATATTTTATTTGATGAGAGTACATAATTACAAATATTAAGATTTTTATGGAATGGATGTTGGGATAAATGTTTGTGTGTCTATGATTTCAGGTTACAGGTGTCGGTGGTACTATACTAGTTGTAGTGTGGTTGTCTTTTTCCTCTGTTTAAGCCTTTCCTTTTCTCTCTATTCATTTACAGCTATACACATATTCATTCATACATAGAGACACTGTCACTCAATTGACAAAGTCGAACGCTTGGGAGAGAGAAAGGGAGAGGGAGTTATCCATTGTTTTCATCACCTTTTCTTTGCTCCCACTCAATTCTCGATCTGGGTTTCTCTCTTTTTATCATTTTGTTGGGGATTTGCTCAACTGGGGTGTTTCCTTTTGTCTCTTGGAAGCTACAAGGTTGGGAGATTTCGGGGTGATTTGGCTTCATTGCCTGAAAATTCATCTGGGGTTCTGAGATTCTCTTTGATCCGTTTGTTTTCAGTGGAAGTGGTGCAAAATATTGTTTTTTTAGGTGAGTTTGGTGTGAATGCGCAGTTTTAATTACATGGTTTTTGTTTCTTCAACGAATGGTGGAAATCTGTTGTTTACTGTTGATCATGCGAGAATCTTAAGGAAAAATGACTTTTTTTTGTTCTTTTGTCTGTGATGAGGAAAGTGCTTTGTTTTCTCAGCCATGTACATAAAGGAGATTTCATTGTTCAGAATTTCCTTTTTCATCTTGCACCCAGCCTTTTTTCTCATCCACCAAACAAAATTTGACGTTACAGGTTTTTTTTGTCCCCTCTTTGCAAACTGCTCAGAATGCTTGATAGAAGCTAGATTTTTTTTGGTGATTATAATATCAATTTGTGACCAAAAGTGTTTTTATTTCCATTTTGCCAACTGTTGAGAATGCTTGTCATAAACTAAGTTTTGTTTTTGTGATTATAACTTCAATTTGTGATAGAAGTTCTATATTTTTTTTTATTTTCAACTTTCCAACCGTTGAGAATGCTTGTGAAAAACTATAATTTATTTTTGTAATTATAGGTTTAACTTCTTAAGAGAAAAACAGGGAGCTGTTTCAGAAGAGGTGAATCTTCCAAATCGATCTTCTCAGGTATCTGAAAGTGTTGAAATTAAGGAGTGTGGCTTGAAATACTACCCTTTGGTCCCTTATTTTCATTTGAGAAGTGTTGTGTAGAGGGAACTATGGAGTCTGAAGGCGAAGCTGGGGTGAGTATATATATACTAAGTTTTCTGTTTGATTTCCTCCAATATTTTGTGATGCTGTTGCGGTGAAATGGTTGTTAGTTGATGCTTTATGAAGTTTTTTTATGACATTTCAATTGTTCAGGCAAAGCCAGTGACAGCATTGAGTGCCCAAGTGTGCCAGATATGTGGTGATGGTGTTGGGAAGAATGTGGATGGTGAACCATTCATTGCGTGCGATGTTTGTGCTTTCCCTGTATGCAGACCCTGCTATGAGTATGAAAGGAAGGATGGGAATCAGTCTTGTCCCCAGTGCAAAACCCGGTACAAGAGGCACAAAGGTAAATGAAGCTAATCGACCACTTTCCAGGGAAACAATGAGAGTTAGACCCTTTTTCTTCAAGAACATTTATTCAATCAACTTCTGAATTATACCTTTTATAACTGTTACAAACTGGATAAGTTAGATTAAACTAAGCATGTAAACTTAGTAAACTCTAGGAGGTTATTTTCATTTTCATCAAGCCAAATCAAATCTGCTGAGTGGATTGATAATTTATCGGAGATTACATATATACTTTGTAAACTTTTCCATATGTTGAGAATACTCAGTAATTGGCTTTGATTATCTTTGTGTGTGATGCCTAGATAGAGAACATTGTTTTCCCTTCCCTTTTTTTTTGTCGTTAGGATTTTGTAGTTGCAAGGTGTGTATTATTCTTGCACACTACTTAATTTTTTATGCTTTTACACCTTCTGTTTTGATCTTTAATCTTCAGCCATATTTAAAGAACTTATATTTTCTGGTTGTATGTATTGATCATACTACTTGTTTGAATGATTCCAGGGAGTCCTGCAATTCTTGGAGACACGGAAGAGGATGGTGCTGCTACTGATGGTGCCAGTGACTTTAATTACGACTCAGACACTCAACACCAAAAGCAGAAGATTTCAGAGCGCATGTTAAGCTGGCAATTGACTTATGCACGAGGAGAGGAGGTCGGTGCTCCAAATTATGATAAGGAAGTTTCTCACAACCATATTCCTCTGTTGACCAGTGGACAAGAGGTCTTTCACTTCGCTTTTGGCATTTTAGTTTTCTCCACCTTGTAGCTTCAATTTCAGGAGTCTGAATGAAAATTGGTGTATCTTTGATTGCAGGTGTCTGGAGAGTTGTCTGCAGCCTCACCTGAGAGGCTCTCAATGGCATCTCCTGCAGCTGGTGGAGGAAAACGTGTTCATAATATTCCATATTCATCTGATATTAATCAATCTCGTATCTTTCTCACCCCTTCTCTCCATGCACATTCTCATCTATGATTTATGAAATTATGATTGCTACTTTTCTTTATCTAGCAAACTGATTGTGATTTGAATGTATTCTTGTGCAGCTAATGTCAGGGCTGGGGATCCAGGTTTGGGTAATGTTGCATGGAAAGAAAGAGTTGATGGCTGGAAGATGAAGCAAGAAAAGAATGTTGTTCCTATGAGCACCGGCCAAGCTGCTTCTGAGAGAGGAGCTGGAGATATTGATGCTACTACTGATGTGCTTGTGGATGATTCCTTGTTGTGAGTAATTAAGATATCTATTTTGTAGTAGTCATTACTGTTTGATAATTAACACTGTTGTAAAATACTTTGTATTTTTTGTCTGTTGGACATGCAAAATGTTCTGAATAAGTATAGCATATGAATGCTGTCTTCTTCTTATGCAGGAACGACGAAGCTCGACAACCTCTTTCTAGGAAGGTTTCGATTCCATCATCTAGGATAAATCCATATCGTATGGTCATTATGTTGCGGCTGGTTATCCTTTGCATTTTCTTGCATTATCGGATAACGAATCCAGTGCCGAATGCATATCCATTGTGGTTGGTATCAGTTATATGTGAGATTTGGTTTGCCATGTCTTGGATATTGGATCAATTCCCCAAGTGGCTTCCTGTCAACCGTGAAACATATCTTGACAGGCTTGCATTGAGGTAACTCTTGAACTTTACCGTGCTTCTGTACTGAAAATTGTGGCATGTGGCATGTGGCATGCTGTTTTTCTTTTTCAATCTTCATTCTCTTAATACCAAATTCCTGAGTTGCAGGTATGATAGGGAAGGAGAACCTTCACAACTAGCTGCCGTTGACATTTTTGTCAGTACTGTTGATCCATTAAAGGAACCTCCTCTTGTGACTGCCAATACTGTACTGTCTATTCTGGCAGTTGACTACCCTGTGGATAAGGTCTCCTGCTATGTGTCTGATGATGGTGCTGCTATGTTGACTTTTGAAGCCCTTGCCGAGACATCAGAATTCGCGAGGAAATGGGTTCCCTTTTCCAAGAAGTATAGCATTGAACCCCGTGCACCTGAGTGGTACTTTGCACAAAAGATTGACTACTTGAAAGATAAGGTTCATCCATCATTTGTCAAGGATCGTAGAGCAATGAAGGTAAGATATTGGTTTACAAATGCATTATGCGTTTGCTCTATTTGCATGAGTTTGGTATTTCACAGGGGCATCTTTTAATAGTATCTCCTCTCATTTATGTTTCACAGAGAGAATATGAGGAATTCAAAGTTCGTATCAATGGACTAGTTGCAAAGGCACAGAAAATTCCCGAAGAAGGATGGGTGATGCAAGATGGTACACCATGGCCTGGAAATAACACCAGAGACCATCCAGGAATGATCCAGGTTGGTTGAATACTTTTGATGATGACATTTTAGAAGCTGTTGTTCATCTATTATCGTTGGAGTCATTTATCGAAGTTTTACTTAATACACATTACCCTTATGGACTATACTCAAGTATTTTTCTAAATTTCTATTACTAATTACATTTGAGCAAGTCTTACTCTGTGAAGATGTTAAATTTTGGTTGGAATGTTGCATAATTGCTAGCATGTCATTCACTAAGACAATATTACATTTTATATCTGCAGGTTTTCTTGGGCCAAAGTGGAGGACTTGACACTGAGGGCAATGAACTTCCCCGTTTAGTCTATGTGTCTCGTGAAAAGCGCCCAGGTTTCCAACATCACAAGAAAGCTGGTGCCATGAATGCACTTGTGAGTACCATTTACAATATAAAATGTGAAAGTTATCTTTTTTCCTTACATATTCCAAACATAGTCATCTCACTATGGTGATTTATTTAACTTGTAGGTAAGAGTATCTGCAGTCCTTACTAATGGACCTTTCTTATTGAATCTTGATTGTGATCACTACATAAACAACAGCAAGGCCTTGAGGGAAGCTATGTGCTTTATGATGGATCCCAACCTTGGTAAACATGTTTGTTATGTCCAGTTTCCACAGAGGTTTGATGGTATTGATAGAAATGATCGTTATGCCAATCGTAATACAGTGTTCTTTGATGTAAGTACCTCATGCCATGTTCATCCGATCTGTGTTCATTTCTGCTACTGTTTTTTATTCTTTTGTACATGAGATTCAATCTCTTTGTTATACTTTTTTGTTCTGGAACAGATAAACTTGAGAGGCTTGGATGGCATTCAGGGTCCTGTTTATGTTGGTACTGGATGTGTCTTCAATAGGACAGCTTTATATGGTTATGAACCTCCTCTAAAACCCAAGCATAAAAAGCCTGGGTTTTTATCATCACTTTGTGGTGGAAATCGGAAGAAGAGTTCAAAGTCTAGTAAGAAAGGATCAGACAAGAAAAAATCTAGCAAGAATGTTGATCCAACTGTACCTATTTTCAGTCTAGAGGATATAGAAGAAGGAGTAGAAGGTAGAACTCTTGAAATTGCGTTTACTTCGGGAAATGTGTGCAATTTTCACGCTCTTTTAAAACAACTCTTTTTTAGTAACTCTTTTAGTCTCTTCCAATTAATCATACCTTTACTTCTGACTTATGTTTTAAGGTACTGGATTTGATGATGAGAAATCACTACTTATGTCACAAATGAGCCTTGAGAAAAGGTTTGGTCAGTCTGCAGTTTTTGTAGCCTCCACTCTAATGGAGAATGGTGGTGTTCCTCAGTCTGCTACTCCAGAAACTCTTCTTAAGGAGGCTATTCATGTTATCAGCTGTGGTTATGAGGATAAATCAGAATGGGGATCGGAGGTGTGGTGTCATCTTATGCTTAACGTTCTTTGATTTTCAACTTTCTTTTCTTCCTAAGTTGCACTCTGATCTTATCAACTGAGCACATTATTTCTAACAAATGAACTATAAACTAGGCTTAAAAATATAGTTATCTTGAAAGATCATTCACAATTTGTCTTCTGTTCCACAGATAGGATGGATCTATGGTTCTGTCACAGAAGATATTCTTACCGGATTTAAGATGCATGCTCGCGGTTGGCGGTCAATATACTGCATGCCTAAGCGGCCGGCGTTTAAAGGTTCTGCTCCCATCAATCTTTCCGACCGTCTAAACCAAGTGCTTCGATGGGCTTTAGGTTCTGTGGAAATTCTTTTCAGCAGACATTGTCCCATCTGGTATGGTTATGGTGGAAGGCTAAAGTGGCTTGAAAGGTTTGCTTATGTGAACACCACAATCTATCCAGTCACAGCCATTCCCCTTCTCATTTATTGTATCTTGCCTGCTGTCTGTCTGCTCACCAACAAGTTCATCATTCCGCAGGTTTGTGATTTCTTCGTACAACTTTGAATTGAACTAATCATTTGTCATGTGTGATGAATAAATCATGATGTTGTACATAAAAAATGATGTTTTAGGGTTCATGGAAGAATGACAAGAAAATTTAGGATGTTGTGCTGACACACTTCCCATTTAGGATTTTTAGAATGATTAGCTAAAGTTAATGATGAAGAACATCCATAGATGGTTTCACATTTGACTCTGATGATTTACCATTGTTTTGGTTAATTCATCAAAAATGGGAAATGCATTTGGTAGGATCAGAAACAGTCTCGTTTTCTCAAATGGCAAAGCTCACCATCTTGTGCCATTGTGATATTCTAACTCAGTTTTTTGCTGTGCTTGCAGATCAGTAACCTTGCAAGCATATGGTTCATCTCTCTCTTTCTTTCCATCTTTGCCACCGGAATCCTGGAGATGAGATGGAGCGGCGTAGGAATCGACGAGTGGTGGAGGAATGAACAGTTCTGGGTCATCGGCGGTGTCTCGGCCCATCTCTTTGCCGTTTTCCAGGGCCTTCTGAAAGTGCTGGCTGGAATTGACACCAACTTCACTGTGACCTCGAAGGCCTCAGATGAAGATGGAGATTTTGCTGAGCTCTACATGTTCAAATGGACCACCCTTCTGATCCCCCCCACAACCCTTCTCATAATAAACATTGTAGGAGTTGTTGCCGGCATCTCCTACGCCATCAACAGTGGCTACCAATCCTGGGGACCCCTCTTTGGGAAGCTTTTCTTTGCATTCTGGGTCATCATCCATCTCTACCCTTTCCTCAAAGGTCTCATGGGCCGCCAGAACAGAACACCAACCATTGTGGTGGTGTGGTCGATTCTGCTTGCATCCATTTTCTCTCTGTTGTGGGTGAGAATTGATCCTTTCACCACAAGAGTCACTGGCCCTGATGTTGAAGAGTGTGGTATTAACTGCTAGACCAAAAGACAAGTATGTCTGTGTTGTGTTCTGGGCTTTTGTAATTATAGCTATTGTTTGTAGTAACCATGGATGTTTGTTCTGTCTTTTATGTTATGTGCAGTTCATAGAAGATACATAAGAAAACAACCTAGTATTAGATCTTGAACTCTCTGGCATTGTTTTGTTCCTCAAACGTGCCTTCCAGTTTTGTATGTACACACATCTTTCTCAGTGTTTTTGTGATCAGAAACTCACTACTTTTTACATTTATAAACACTTAGCAATTCTAATAACTCTCATAATTCTTATAATACATATAGATATATGAATTTGAAAAAATATAAAAAAATAAATTAAGCTCCGTGTGGATAAACATATAGATATATCTGCGATCTTCGAGAAGCTTTGTTCATTGGGCAGAGAAACATCGTCACGTGAAAGGACACGTGTCCTTGGCTATTTCATGCATGGCATGCACGTGGCCTTGGAGTGCGTGATGTTAAGCCAATGGATCAGCGTTGAAAACCGTCTCAAACGGTAACACGTCATGTTTACACGTGGCAGAGGATGCGAGTAGGAGGTGGCAGCCCACAGTAAGAGCTGAACGCGTGGCACCACGGAATTATGAACACATACTTTCACTCTTTCTTCTTCGTTATTTATATGAATGAAAGTAGCATGAAAATTGAAACTGAAAAAAAAAGTGTTATAACTTGAAGAAGAAGACATTCATAAATTTCAAGGAAGAACAAGAAATTTTCTTTTTCTTTTCTGGGAAAGTGACAGAAAATGGCTTCCGCAACTCAGGAACCAATTCTCTCAAGGATTGATCGTTTGGATAATTTGGTATGTTTATAGTGAATTTATTTTGCTTAGTTAGCTTAATATAGTTTATTTAATTAATTATTAGGTTATGCAATTCTTCTTTGAAAACTATAATAAATATTTTTAAATAGATTTTAGTATTTAAATTGTTTATATAGTTTGATATCTTATTAAAATAGTTATTTTTATTTATTTTTAAAATTTAGAACAAAATGTATTAAATTTTTGAGAAAGAACGAATTATTATTTTGTGTTCAAGTTAAAGATTAAACATATATTTAATTTTTTTAAAATTGTTATTTTAGGTCCCTTTTGTTTTAATTGAATTAATTTTTTTTCTACTATTTTTAACATGATTTTAGATTATTATTATTAGACAAGAAATCATGATTTTATAAAAATAAAGTATGTTTTTTATAAGATTTTTTATCAGAGTAAAAAATTTAAGTGGTTTTAAAGGACAAATTTTTATGTTTAAAAAAAAACTCAGTTGAGGCAATTGGAGGAAATTAGAGGGTGCAATCTATCACCAAAGAGCTCGTGCGCATCCACACCAACAAGCGGATGTGATGGACGCGTGTCCTCCGTCGATTTCTCCCCGAGGAGCTTGGAGAAGCAGTGCCGTCCGATGGAGAACGTGATGATGGAGACGGAAGCGAAGGGAACGGTGATAGAGAGGCTGAATCAGGTGGAGGATCGAGTGCTGAAGGTATCTCCACCGTGTGATCTGGGTTAACGATGATTAACACGTAGAGGATAATTATAGTTGTAACCTAATAATAGTGCTTAATGTGTTGTGTGAAAGCTTTGTTTGCAGGTGGAGGAAGTGTGGTTAACAAAGGGGAGTGCAATAAGTAAAAGTCCAAAGAAAGGTTTCAAACAGCTTGTGAAGCAATGTGTGAGAGCTAAAGGAAGAAGACATTACAATAAAGAACAATAAATTAATATATTATTAGGATTTGTGCCCATGTTTTTCAATTTTAATGTACATTTATTCTTCCTTTTGTGGAATGCAAAGTTAAAATACTTTTCATTTTATTCTTAAAAACAATATCACTAACTTTATAATATTTTTTAACTTCAATTAACTTTCAAGTTTTCATATTTATATGTACTCCTATTCAATTCACTACTGGAAATACATAACGATATCATAAAATAGTAAAGTATAATTAGAATATATAATTTTACTCTAAATAATTTTTATTTATTTTGTAGATAGTTTTTTATTATAAATAGTTATTTTAATTTTAAAAAGTAGTTAAATAAAAATATCAAAACGATTAAGTTTGAAAATATTTGGATAAATTTGATAAAATTAATTTTAAAAAAATTATTATTTAAAGAACAAAAAGAGAGAGTAGAATGTGTATATCAGAAAGAGAATCTCTTTTATATAATGATATAATAATTTTTTATTAAATTTGTTTTATTTATTAAATATTCAAAAAATTATATCAATTTCTATTAATTTTTTATTATATTATTTTTTATTACATATTAAAAAAATTTACATTTAAGTCTTTTTTTAATATTTTTGTTAAGATTTTTTATAACATTTATAATTGAGTGTAATTATTATTTTGTTTATAAAATTTTGTGATTAATTAAAAATAATATAATTGAGATAATAAAAGAAATGATTTTTATTATTTTAATATCATTTTATATTAACTACACTTATAATATATAATTATTAACAAACAAATTATTAAAAAAAACAAATTACATCATATTTTAAAAAATATAATCCAAATAAAAACAATCAAAATCTAAGGATGTAATTGAAATTTTTAAATAAATACATAACCAAGTGTATAAACAAAAATAATTAACAAAACCTCGATGAAAAATACACAAATTTATAAAAATTTAAAATTTAAATAGGCCATTAGATTTATGTTTAAAATTAAAATATTTTAGAGAGATTAAACAAAGGGTCTAAGTTGTGTTATTTTTCTGTATCAGTTTTTATTTTTTTTTATTAACTTATATGATCAAAATATAAAATTTACTTGATCGTAAAAATAGAAAGAGATAAATCGTGAGTTTAACTTTTCTTTTCTTTTCCAAAGAATTAGCATGTTAGAACTAATCATTGTATATATAAAAAAGTTATATTATCATTGTGAAATGTTATTGTTTTCTTTAATCATTAATTTAATTATTATTTGACGAATTATAATATCTCGTGTTCCACAAAATTGCAAAAGCTCTTTCTCAAAGAGTGGAAGATTGAGCAGAGTGTGGAAATTTCTCTCTCTCTCTCTCTCTTTTGTCTCTTTTAATTGCTTTATGTTTAAAGTAAAGGTAAAATTCATTCATTAGTGTAAAAGTTCCATTTTTTTAGGGTTCGAGAATGAGGAGAAAATGGGAAGCAGATTTTTTAATTTGTTTAAGATTACAACGTTCAAAACAACACACTCTCCTCTTATCAAAACTCATCTTTCTTCTAAACTTGAAACTTCACCATTTCACTGTTACCATTTTCTTTTCTCTTCCTCTTACAAAAACTCACACACCACACTCATCACTCTCTTTTCCCTTTTTCTATTTTCTTCTTTTCTCCTTTCTCCTTTCTCCCTTTTATTTAATCAAATTATTATTATTAATTTAATTACAGTCAATTGATTTTGTTTTGAAGAATCACAGCAAAGAAGAATCACAGTAGGGTAAATGGAGAGCAATTTAATTTCCATGGAAGTGATGGAGTGTGGGTGCATTCATACACTGGTGGGAACCATTAATGAGATTTAATGAAATGATTAGATATTGGTGAAAGTAAAAACAAAAATTAAAAATTTTGCAGACAAAAGAGGAATGGGGAGGTGCTGGGAGCACTGTGTGGTGGTGGAGGGAGCAACTATCGATCTAAATTGAGTACATTTTTAGATTATTGATGATTAAAAAGAGGATTTTTATTTTTACTTTTTATTGTATCACATAATTTCTAACTGCACTCTTATTATTTTTAAAATAATTAATTTTGTTAAATTCTGACACAATATATATCAACCACGAGGAGTCAATTAGTTTGAAAACTTGTTTAACTTTCTTTAAAAAAAATTGGTGTATAAGGTCATTTTCAATTAGTATTTTAACACTTCACATATTTAGAAAGATTAGTGAAAGAAAATAACACAAGATTTATATTGGTTCAACTCTTCAGAATTTATATCCAGTCTTCTTCCAACAACCTGAGTTGGAAGGAAATTCATTAATATCAAGTGTTAAGATTTATAGAGTACAAGACTTACTCTATGTACTCTTACTCTCTCAATCACAAAAAAACACAATCCTAAAGATAAGGCTATACACACTCCCTTTAAGAGGCTTGCCTACACATCAAAGGCAACAATAATACACAAATAATTTACAAAAAGACAAAACTTGATGCACCACAAGTGTAGGTATTACAAAGAACTCATATGCAAATTCTTGCTTGATATTCCTCTCACTCTTGGAAGCTTAGAACTTTTGAATTTTCTCAATCAATGTTGGCTTCTCCAAGAATGTTCCAAGACCACTCAAGACAATGTTCTTGTTTCACTAGTTCTTCAAATGTTTTCATGCGTGCAAAGAATTGAAACAAATATATATAACAAAAGCACGGATCTATCAATTTCAATCAATTAGATTATTTTCTTAATCGATTAAGTGTTTTTCTTAATCAATTAAAACAGAGAGCAATCTTCTTAGTGTGGAACAGACCATTTTAATCGATTAGATTATTTCTTAATCGATTAACATGTACACATAGTTTTAATCGATCAATTATTTTTCTTAATCAATTAAAATAGTGAGTGAAACCCATTTTTTACAATTTTAGCACTCATCACATATCACTATTTAATCAATTATAGATTTATAACATATAGAATTTAACCTAGTTTCATAACTTATTTAACAAAGAAAAGAACATTAATTATCATCATAAAAAACACTTATATATGTATTATCAAACTATTTTGAGTTACTTGGTTTGAAGGGCTTAAAGGGCTCCCTTTTCAACAATTTTACTCTTTAAAAAAATGATTTTTAGATTATTTATTCCAAAGTCTTTCAAAATAAGTTTTTTGAAATTGTCATAATAGGATTTGTGAAAGATGATTTATGTGAACAAGAATGAGATTTGTGGATAAAACTTTCTAAAATAAAAGTTAAATTTTCTGAAATAAACTTTTAACATGTTACATCTTCCAATATAAGCTTTTTAAAACAAGCTTTTCCGAACACATGAAATGAATTTCAAAATGAATTTTTTGAAACAATTTTTAGAGTAAATTTTTCATAAAATAAATTATATCTTCCAAACATTATTGCAAATTTGGCTTTTGAAATTGTCTTATATGTTTTAGTTTTATAACAAATAAAACATATATGGTGACATTTTTGTAATATTTGCAAACTTTTAGGGTTCGGTTGTTTGGAAGTGAAACCTATATTGCCTTTGTGCTTTGATTGACATTTTTTAAAATTTATTTTATCTAAAAATAAAGGTATATAGGCTTTAGTTTTTATATGCTTCGGTTGTTAAAGAATCGAGGTCTAAAGTTTTCTTAAAATTTCAAAATTGTCATTAAGCGCAAACGTCTTAAGCTTGGGTTATTAGTAAAGTCAAAGCATATTAGTCTTTAGGCTTCAATTTTTCTAATAACCAAAACCTAATGATTTGTCTAGGGTTAATTTTCATGAAAGTTGGAGAGGTGTCAACTCCATTTTTGTAGTTTTCTTTTTCTTTCCTCTACTGCGAACGTAATCCACACCCTCCATAGCCACTGAACTTCCTTCTTTTCGTGAAATCCTCTAGTGAAATCCATTACACTTTCGCGAACTCCATAACCTCAATTGTAGCTTCCTTCGCCTTTATTTGTGTCATTGAAGGAGTTCTCAAGGACCTCCATTTCTACCGCTGAAGTCCACTTGTTGAGCACCTCCATTCTCACTATCGATCAACATTGTTTGTGAGTGGTTTTTTGTTCTTTTGTTTTGTTTTTTGGTTTTTGGTTGAGTTCTTTATACATTATCATCTTGTTGGAAATCATGTGTAGTTACTAATTGAAGCTAGTCATTTTATGTCACCATAGCCACATAGATCAAGTGTAACAGTGTGATATCCACAGGAATTGAGAGCCATAATCTAATTGTGTCATGAGTACCAAAGGTTAAGGAAACCATAGGAGAACAACATTATTGGTGAGTGGTTTTTGTGCTTTTTTATTATTTATTAATTGTTTTATGCATCGATTTTTGTAGAACTGAGGCCTAATAGTGAATTTTATGTTTTGGTTCATAACTAAGGCCAAAAAAACCATCTTTTTTACTTGTCCGAATATGCTTTGATTGTTGAACCGAGGTACAATATCCAAAATTACTAATACAAAAACCTTTTCTTGCATTGGTGAAAATGAATTTTTTAGACTGTTTCCTTTTTTTTTTCATAACAAACTTTATCTTTTCTTTTTTGTGTTCCCCGTAAAGTGCAATGGAGAAAAAAGTTACAACAATGACTATGATGATAATAACATAGAATAATGGAACAGAGAAATAAGATACAACAATGATAATAATAACAATGGCACCATGGTACAAGGAGAATGAAGAAAGAAGGTCCAACGATAATGATTATAGGATTTACAACAAGTTCAAGTGTTTTATTAAATTTTTTGGTATAATCTTCTACTTAGTATAAAAAAAACACTTATGTAGTTATATTATAATTCTTTTTAATATATTTTAAAACATTAAAATCAGCTATTTTGAATGCACAACAGAGACAACACAAAATTTCCAACAAAGTTTTTTATTAGTATGGAGGTGCATTTAGCAATAATTGGGTGCATGAAAGAAAAAATAACAAAGCTGTTTTTTTTTAATACAAATGAAGTTGACTTTTTTTAAAAAGAATCTTTCTTGTTAGAATTAAAAACAAATGGAACAGTACAAGAAATCTATGGAAGAAGACTTATAATCTAATCTACTTGTGTTTGTGGATATCTATGTTAGCTCAAATACCATTTTTAATGACGAAAGTGTGTGTAGATAAGTTCTTATGCAAAAGCAAGTGTTTATGCCTATAATGGTAGTGCATGTACATGTTGATGCCACCAAGACCCAATTTTGGTGAATGATATCTTCTACTTGTCTTTTCTTTATCTTTTAAAAGAAAATTAAAAATAAAAAAAAATAAATGAAGTGCATATTTTTCTTTACACGTATAATTCTTCTATCTTTAATCAAGTTGAAGGGAAACAAAACAAACCTTAACAGCTGTCTACCCATGTCTTGTGATTTTTTTTTTTACTTTTCTTGGTTCAACAAATGGTGTTCTTCAAAATTAGATACAAAACCCTAATTCATGTAATGCCTTATCTTTTCTTTTTCTTCCCAAACCGTGACACAAACCAAGAATCCACAAAAGATAAATCACACAACTAGCTATTGCCATTTTAGTGGTGTTTCTATTGTGGTGAGCTTACAGCCACATGTTCCAATGAAATAAAAAATTTATATTTATTTGAATATGTAAAAGGGTGCCCTAATAAAGTTCATATGTGTGTGTAAGTGAGTGAATGAGTTGATTTTATGATGGAGAAATGTGTGGTTAAATGCACTTAAATATTATATATATATATATATATATATATATATATATATATATATAAGTTTAAACCTTAGAAATTGAAAAAAGAAAAAAAAACTTATCTTTCACTTTCAAAATAGGTTTAAGTATTTTTTTTTCTTGAATTATATTTTGTTTAAAAAAATTTATCATTTGGTTCTATAAAGTTTTAATCTTTATTGTGATCTACCTCATTAATTTTGTATTTATATACTTTTACTTTAATCCGTATCACATGGGTATCATTTAGGCTCTTTTAAACCTTTTGAAGATATATATTTAAAACCAACGAACTATAAGAACTGAAAGAAAAAAAAATGTGTTGAAGGGATTGAAACTAAA
>NW_028274461.1:0-47484 GCF_029865625.1 Vigna umbellata | reverse complement strand
ACTATAATCATCATAACCATATATAGTGCTTTCTCTTCACAACTTCAAACATCTATTCGACAATATACAATAATAAAATAATTCATGGGTGAAATAAGTTTATACATCATTTCAAAACAATTAATGTAGTGATATTATATGAAATATAATTTTTTACATTGTTTGCTTTCTTCATTATATCTAGAAGAATTCATATCTGATTTGAGATTTGTAGATCCAATATGTCTCAAGTATAACACGTTTTATATATAAAAGATCTTAATATCACTTTTAACTCAACTATGAATGAATTTATGAATCTTTATATATTACTCATTTTTTTCAATATCTACTTGATATAAACTCCCCCACAAACATATTAGTAAAATCTTACAATTTACTTTTTGTATAAACTAATTTTAATTTGTGATTTTTTTCAATTTGAATATCTCTTAAATATTCATATTTTTAATAAAATTGTTGATAAATATATAAATAAGAAAAAATGGCATATAAAAGGTTAAAAATTAAGGTAATAGAAAAAAATTATCATTTTTATCATAATATAAATCTTCTTTGTCTACTTAATATTAAATCATTAATCTTAGTTTATTAAGGGGAGATGGGTGAAAAGAAAAAGATAACTAAGATAAGGAGGAAAAAAGTAAGAGAAGGAAACTTTATGTCTATCATGCATAATCTAATCCTTAGATCAACATATCAACAAGTGTATTAATAATGTTAATTTTTACCATTATTTTAGTCATATTTCATTAAAAAAATCAAATTTTCTTTAACTGTTTACCTTGTGATGATCTTTAATTTTATCTTGTTTTTGTAAATAATTTTATTTTGGGTTACATTAATCTAATTATACCACTAATCTCCATTTTTTTGTGTCTATTTTAATGACATGAAGTTTTTTGCCTCAAACCAAAGAAGCTGGCAACCCAAAAAACCAAAAAGAACAAAAAAAATGGGAAATCATGAAGTTCATCTAGCGTTGAGCGCCACCTCTTTTCCATTGAGTGCCAACATTATAGAGCCAATACCTGTTAGTCGTGCATCCTCTATTGAGCACTAGGAAGATGGTGTCAAACACCATTCAGTTTTAAAAATCAGCACTGAGCGCGAGAAAGACTGTGATGGGTGTTATTCAACTCGCAAAAGTGAGCATTCAACGATAGAACACTTGCGTTGGGCGCCAATTATGCTGATGTTGAAAATTTTGCCTTATTTCTTCTTTCTTGCTCAAGGGAAACCGATTTGGTGGTTGAAAACACAATTTTTCACTCTTTGGAGATCTTAGAGGTTTGTTAGGGCTTGTGGGAGCAATCTCTTCTTCCTTTTTGTATCTCCATCTTCTATTTTGTAATCATGGGTTCTCCATGACAATGGAGAGCTAAAGCCATTTTGTTGGTGGTAGATAAAACCACTAAACTCTTATGTATCTTTGAATGTTTTGAAATATATATATATATGTGTGTGTGTGTGTGTGTGTGTGTGTGTGTGTGTGTGTGTGTGTGTGTGTGTGTGTGTGTGTGTGCGCGTGTGTGTGTGTGTATGTTCCATTAAAAGCTAATATTTGAGTTTCCTTGCTTAATGTCTTCTTGGTTTGATCATCCACAACTTGATACTTGGTTCATTAGGTGTTGGAAAATATATTTTGAAACCTAAAAATGAAACAAGATATACCTAATGAAGCTTGTGTCTAGAAATGGAGTTTGACCAATTGGTTGTCATAAACCCTAGTTCATAATGTGGGTTCGATTATTAAGGGTTCAAGGGATTAACTCTGAATAAGGAAACCTAGGATCATTTTATTAAGGGATTGAGGTTTTAAGTAGACTTCTATTAAGGGATTAAGTTTGAGTAGACTTGTGGATTAACATTAGTATATTAATGGAGACTATGTGAGCTTTTATATGTATGAGAGTGAAGTCAATGAAATCTAACCCCAACAATAGTATTTTATATCATTTTTCGTCTTTTCCATAATATAAAAGTGTTTTTAACTACCAAATTTCACTTTTACTTGTTTATGCACAAATTTAATTTATTCCACAAAACTCAAATTGTGGAAATATTCTTTCTAGATTAGTCATTAATTGTACGATTATTTGGTATTGCATGAGTCTCTTAGGAAATAATATATGATCTTACCAGTTACTACTTACAAGATTTGGTACATTTGTCAAAGAGAGATAACAAGTATCCAATTCAAAACATGCTAAACAAACACTTATAACAATATTCAAGTTCAAGCAACAATTTCTCGATCAACCATAATCACTACATAGAAACCAAAATCCAGTGACCAAAGATAACGTTATTTTCTACCTTTTATTATTGTTAGGTTTTGTGAATAAAATCAACTTCTCAATAAATTTTATCTTGTTTAACCCTCAAGTTTATCTTATTTTTGAATTGTTTTGTATTTTAGTTGTTTTATGCTTGTTTACCTCTAATATATATTTTTAGTGTATAAAATAAGTCAATATGAAGGAATTGTGGTGGAGGAAAACAACAAGGAAGCATGATTAGTCAATAAAGAATGATTTTTAGACAAATACCCACTTCGGGGACAAGAATCGCACCTAAGCTACAAACATGAAGAAAAAACTCACTTGTAGGGTTATATTGTCATGGATCACCCTAGACAACCAAAAAACCACCAATAGGCTCCAGGTTGAGTGTTGGGCGAGCTAGTTGGTCATTGGATGGAAATGACAACCCAAACTTGTAGTATTTGATTCGTTGGCCATAATATGGCTCGCACAATGATTTAAAAGTTAGAGAACATCAATTTTTAGGCTTTGCTAGGCTAGAATGAAGTCGTTGGGCGAATCCGTTGGGCTTGATACATGAAAGTGGATATTTAATCATCGTTTCGCGAGGATTTCTCTTTTACACAATATAAAATCACCTAGGGTGCTTAGGAGAGATTTTTTAAGGTTGTTCGGAGTGTTGGGAAGCTCTACATCTCCTCCTTGGGTTTCCTCCTTCATTCGTGATGGTTTTCCCTCTTTTAGGGTTGAAGAGGAAGATGGACTACATATTAGAAGTAGAAATGTGAAGGAGAAGTGTGATTAAAGCTTGAAGTAGTTGCTAGGTGCCTTGGGAAAAGACATTCATCTTCTTTATGATTCCGATTTCTTCTTTATCTCTTTAATTTTTAAACCCTAGGTTCTCCACTTGGTAAGCTATTTCAATTTGTTGAGATTAGATGTAAGACACTAAATTTTTATGTAAAATTATGTTAATATATATATATATATATATGTGTGTGTGTGTGTGTGTGTGTGTGTGTGTGTGTGTGTTTTCAATTCAAGTTAGTTTTTGATTTCCATGTTCAATGCTTGACGTGGATTGTTCTCATGCTTGATTTGTGATTCTTGAGGTGTCGATTTAGAATTTAGACTTGAAATTGAATGCCTAGTGGATAGGAATAAAACTTGGTTCATTAGTAATCTTAAACTCTTGAAATTAATGCATGATTTCACTTGTTGGATTCAAAGGATTGAAACTTGATGAGTGATCATAAGCTCAAAGGCTCTAGTAATAGGATTTGAGTATGTTGGTGAGTTGATTTTGACTTAAATATGAAATTGAAATGTTTATGAATGTATGAATATGAATTGGATGAAATGTAATCTTGATAATTGTAAATAATTTATGTTAAATTTATTGTTGCACATCAATTGTTTGATAAAAATACAAAAAAGAGTTTCCATTGTGTTTTTATGAACTTTGTGGTATAATTGAGTTATTGAGTGCAGGAGTTGTCGAGTGTTATATAAGTCCTTATAAGATAACAATATTTACTACTTGGAATGATGAGAAACAAACTCAAATCCTTAAATAACCCTAATTACGATGATAACTTTTTTGAAGAACTTATTTTGTACACAAATTTGTGTCAAGATTTCATAAACATGTATGTATATTTAATTGCATTATATATATATATATATATATATATATATATATATATATATATATATTAATTTTATCAAATTAAAATATGTATAAATATCATAATAATTTTGTAAATATTATTTTTGTCATTTATTATTGTTCTTATTAGGATTGAGAGTGTGGATCTTTGGACATATGACAATATTTAAATGATGGCTAGAATCAATTTTCTCGTTCTTTGGTAAAAAAATTCATGTATAAAAGACTTTTTGACATTTAAGTTAATAAGAGAATTTTAATATATATAAGGAATAGAACCATTAATGTGATTGAACTCCTTAAAAGAATACCACGAATATTATAAAGTTTCTAAACTATATAAAATATGTTATAAAACAAAAAGTAATAATAAAATAAAAACCTATAATATTTATGATATATTAGCATGATAATAATAATACATTATTTAATCAGGTTAATCATATATTTTTGTTAATATATATTTTTGAGTTATTTAATTTTTTTCATAAATGGTAATTTCAATATAATTTATATGTCATATTATAATTAATGCCGTATTTGATATTTTTGTAAAATTTATTATTTTATGTTAGATCGTATCATATATATTTAAACTATATCCATTATTCTTTTTTATATTTGAAAATTCCTTGTCGGAAACGTAAAGTTGCACATAAACATGTGTGTGAGGTGGCACAAAGCTAAAGCCAGAGTGATTTAACTGGAGTACTGAAGAGTACCCACTTGTTTTGTTTTTTCATTTGGTTCAAGTTTCAATAATGGATCCATGCACTAACACAAACTAATATAATTATTATTTTTTAAATATTTTGAGAAATTATAATAAACTGAATACACAATGAGTAGCTTTTTAATGTGTTATTTTGAAAAGTGAAGTTATCTAGTACACAATATACAATTAAATTAAATTACACCTTCTATTACATTGTTTATTCTTCTTACCCTAAAATTATTAAATAATAGCTAAATTTAGAAATAAAAAGTAATTATTTATTATATTAACTAAATTAGATGTTAATTTGAAAATTATAAATTATTACTATATAAATAATCTAACAAAAATTATAATTAATTTGTAACTTAAAGTTAATGATGTAAATATATATATATATATATATATATATATATATATATATATATATATATGAGTACTAAATACATTTGTAGACACCTTAGATAACCATCATATTAAAATTGGTTTTTCATTTAGAGAAGGTTATCTTAGTTCTTGGATTAAAACTCTTATTCCTATCAAAGATAATAATTTTTGTGGCAAATCTTCATTGACTTATCAATATGTTATATTGTGGCATCTCAATATTTGTCTTATTTCACATTTTTTTTTCTAATTTAATTTTTGTTTGTTTCTTTTGAGAATTCAAATTCAGGATGACCGTACTCTTTCATGGATAGGATCATATCATCCGACACCGACGCATATCATCTATTACCAAAGCTTATCATTTATATCCAAATTGTTTCATCAGGTATCTAGAGTGAAGTTTCTGGTTTGATTCCACTTTTATCTTATTTTCCTATCATATAAAGAAAACCCAAAAATAAAAAATTAATGTTAGTGATTTATGTCTTGTTCTGAAATTTTGTTTGGTTTATCATTCATAAAATTTTCTAAAGAATAAAATCTTAGGGGTTTTATCCAATTTTGTTGATTTTTTAATTTTTCATGTTCTTCGTTCATAATTGTGTACTTCTACAGTTGGTAAGTGAAAACTATTTGATTTTTTTTGTTACTTGCAGTTCCAATTAATAATTTACTTTGATTTTGCATGAGTTTTGATATTTAAAAAATGAAATCTGTTTAATTTTCTTGTTTGTGTGTTAGACTGCAAAATTGAAAAGAAAAGAAAGCATAGTGGATATAAGTAAAAAGGAAACAAATATATATATTGAAAGAAAAGAAAAATAAAAAGTAAGGATCCAAGAAAAAAAATAAGTTGAAGAGTTCAACACAATTTTTTGTTGCAATTTTTGTTTGTGGTTTATTGATCTATTGATTTGAAATTAGTATTTTTATCAGAGTCTTTGTGTTGTTTAATTAACTCTTTTTTGTAGTCTTCTTTCTTTCTAACTTTATTGTTTTTCTGTCTTTTAAATTTTCTTAAAGTTTTGTCTAAAGTTTTGTTTTTACCTCTAACTTCTTGAGTCAGAAGTTTTGTTTTTAACTCTAACTTCTTGAGTCAGGATTTAGATATCGCAAAGTTTTTTACATTGATTTGTTACTCTTTACTTCAGTTACTAGAGTTCTTTGTCAAGCGCTAAAGGGAATTTGACTTGAAAAAGGTAAGAGAGTACTTTGAAAAAAAACTTATGAGTGTGATGTACGAGTGAATTTTTTAGTGAAACACTTACAAGAGTGTTATGTTTTTAAATATTTTATTATTTTTTTTGTTTTACTAACCTTTCTTGCAGGATCTAGCAATACTGGGAAATGCAACATGTTTCAACAGAAGCACTCTTCTAGGAGTGGTTTACCATATGGTTTAACCTATCTTACTCCTCACAAGGATCATTTAGTTAGAGGATTTGAAAGTACCAAGAGATTGGCATGAAGAGATACACCGAGTGTTTGTGTGGGCTTGATGGAGGATGTCAATGAAATCATGTCACAAAAAGTGGAAAAATATGTGAGCTTAAAAGAAAGCATAAACATGAAAACAAATCATTGCCAAAGACCAAAACAAGTACTCTAAGATACACTAAATGTGAAGGCCATGGTCATGAAACTCATCAATATCCTAATTAAAATGCAACTTCCATGACCAATGAAGACCTCAAGAATTACATGTCTTGAAAATAGAAATACAAGAATGGAAGCTAAAGAGAGCACGAGAGAAGGAAGCAAAAGAAATAAGAGAAATAATATAAAGATAAGAGAAAGAAAAGAAAGAGAGAGAAGAGAAAGAAAAGAGAAAAAAAACTAGAGAGTAAAACAAGAAACAAAAAGAGAGAAAAAGAAAAGGAAAAAGAAAGATAACATCTTGATTTGTCACTGAAAGCACTAACTTTCCTCTTTTTGTTTTGTTTCCTAGCAAAGATTTGTTTATTAAGGAACAATGACATCAACAATTGAAGGAAGAAAGGATAAAGAAAAGGAAGACACAAACTTGGAACTTAATGAACTTGTGTTTAATACTCTGTTGGCTTGTTTGTCAATTACGTTGGATAGTTAAAGTCATTATTTTAGTTTAGACATAAGCTTGGAAATATATGCACATGCATTAGCTTGTTTTTCCATCTTTAAGCAACCTATCGGTAGTAAAAGTCATACATGTATTTTGGTTTTTTGTTTGGACAATATTCTTTTATTTTTCTTTGATGATAACATCATTACTTTAGAATTATTTGATGTTTTTTGCATGTGGATATTTGACCCTGGAGGCATACCTCCAACCCTTTAATAATAAAATATTTGTTTCTTTCAAGATCCAAATCTCATTTTAGTAGAACTTCTATTTTGAAATATTTTAGATTTATCTATTTGATTTATGTTTGTGTTTGTATGTAAGATTTCTAGAAATTATTGTTGAATTCTCTTCTAGAAGGGAAAGATAATGATAAATTGATCAGGTCTAGAGGGAAAAAAAACTCAAGAGAAGGAGCTCCTACAAGAAATCATCCACCTTATGAAAGGATAAGGATAAGTTTAAGAAGGGATGGGCTACTTTTACCATTACCAATCTTAAGGAAAAGAAAATTTCAAGTGGTACGAATTTGAGGATAAATTCTATTCAAGAAGAATAGTATGATAGAAGACAATCTCAAAAATCTCCGAGTGGCACGAATTTAAGGACAAATTATCTTAAAGAAGGAGGGTATGATAAATGACTATTTCTTATTCCAATATAATCATTGAAGCTTGGAATTCAAAGAACATGTAGATCTTGTCTTGGAGCACAATTATAAAATAGTTTTATGCAATTAAAAATATTTTTATTTTTCTTTTAATTTTAACTATTTGTAATTGTCGTCGAGTGAGTGAATATGTTGGGTGATGAGTCGAAGTCTGTTTTTAAATTTTCAAGTTATTTTGGACCCAATGTCTTTGGGATTTCTTTTAGGCTGTGTTTGTTTCAAAGGAAATTAGTGTTAATGTTGATTGGTGAAGACAAATTGTTAATTTATTTTATGTTCATTTTAAAGGATTGATTGAGGGATGGAAAACAAATAATTGCAGGATAAACCACTTTTTCAATCTTCACTTATATGCGCAAATTTAAGAAGATTTATATGAAATGTCCACGTTGCCCTTATATAATTGCATTTGTAACCGTATTGCTGCTCTTATATAATTGTATTTGTAACCGTGTTGTTGGTTCCATCTACGAAGATTCAAGATGAAAGGGGTTGAAGACAAATGATGCTACATAATAAACATAATATTAATAATAAATTTAATAATAATAATAAACAATAATAATAATAATAATAAACATAATAATAAAAATAAAAATAATACATATAATAATAATAATAATACAATTTACTTTCATGGTAAAAAATATTTTTTATTTTTTCTCTCCTTATAATAACTTTTACAATTATATATAATATTAACAATTATCATTTTATATTATTTTTACTATTAAGGGTATTTTGGTAATTTTTCAATTTATACTAATTAAACCATATTTTTTTATGTGTCACATCGGTCAATTTCTACACTAATTTTCATAAATTTTACTTCCAAATTCCTTAAAAAAAAACAATCAATTTACTCTCAAATCTTCTTAAATTCATTCACTCCCGCAACCTTAAGGTGTTTTAGGTTGCTTAAACATTTGTGCCTATATATAGGTGTCACTAAATACATTTGAAGACACCTTGGTCATTATATGAAAATTGGCTTTTCATTAAGAGATGATTCTCTTGGTTTTTAGATTAGAACTTTGATTATTATCAAATATTAATTTTTTTATGGCAAATATTCCTTGAATTATCATTCTATTGTATTTTGGAGTATCTAACTTGGAATTTTATCAAAGATGACAATTTTTGCGACGAATCTTCATTGACTTATCAATCTGTTAAATTGTAATGTCTCTATCTCTGTCTTATTTTATATTATTTTTTATTTATTTTTAGTTATGTATTTTGAGAATTCAAATTTTAAATTACTTAAATTTTCATGGATAAGATTGTATCATCTCACACAAGAGTGTATCATTTAGCTACCATCTTTGGATTCATACCACCAACTTGAGCAATGATAAACGGTGTATGTAAGCATGATACCGTTTTAGTGATATCTCATCAAAGAGCATAATTCATTAACAAATTAAAAAAAAAAAACATACAGTCTCATGTTTCATCCCTCATGCTATATATAAATACTCCCATATTAGTAATGAAATCAATTAACATGCACTTTATCATTATTACATTAATTCCATAGCCTACATACTGATAACACATATTTATAGTTTTATCATACATTAATTGTACTTTTCATTTGTTTTATTTTAAGATTTTAGTTTATATTCTTTTATTAATAATAAATTGGATTCATTTGTAATAAATATTTTAATTTGGTATTTTTAGCTTATCTCACATTTACCTACTATTTGAATCATATATGTAAACATAATTGGCCAAATCAACATCAAAAAACACTAATTAATTAAGTTTCGAACCACATATTCATTAATTTGAGTTTGTTATTCTCTTTCCTAATTTCGGTTTTGATCTTTATGATATTAATTTGCATTTGTGAAATTATAATTCAAATTAAAAAATATTGAATTTTAACTTGATAATTGAATGAATTAGATTAAATGATATTGAAATTTAATTTCTATAAATTAGTTTATTCGATTGATTAAATCGATAGATTACTCAAACTTGAATACCATTTAGAGAACTATGATTTTCAAATTGTTTGGTTATTTGAGTTTATAGATTAATCTATTATGGTTATTATTGATTTTAATTTTAATAAATAATTTTGCTTCCCAATTTACTCTTACTGTGTTTAAATCCCTAAACTCTCAATCTTATTTTTACAAGAAAAATAAAAAAGATGGAATAGAATTTAATATGCGACTTTTGATAATCGACTTATATTTTGCTGTATTATAAAATTTAAAGAAACCTAGTTTTTTTTTATTTCACTTAAAATATCACATACACATAAATATATACACCCAGAAATCATATTTTATATTTATATGTGTATATGTATATCCTTAACACATGTATACACTATCTAATTGAATAAACTATTATCAATTACTCATCTTACAAACGGCGGACCTTCTTATTTAATTTTGTTTTATATTTATATAAATTAATATATAATTTAAATTAGTTTTTCAAATTTTAATATACGTTATTTATTTGACATCTTCGAAAATATTTATACATCTATATAAAAATTTTGACACTTATATATTAGTAATATTGCCTATTTACAAAGAAGAAGAAAAATATATAAAATCCTTAGTAAAAGATGAAATACTATGTATTTGATCAAGAATTTCCATCTTTTTACCTTATTAGTTATGTATTTGGACATTATTAGTTATGTATTTGATCAGCTATAATTTCCATCATTGTTACCTTATTAGTTATGTATTTGGACATTACAAAACCTTGATTATTTTATAATCTTAAAAGAGTTCAAATTAACTAAATTTTTCAATGAAAATAAAGAATGAACATATATAATAACCCATTTATAGGTTTCGTATTTAATATTCATTTAGTTTATTTATTAAAAAAAAAACCTATTAGGCCTTACAAATTATATATAAGTGTCATACACTCAAACGCGTAAAAGAAAATGAAAAGTTTAACCTAAAGATATATTGCAACACATGAATCTTTCCATTAACAAGAGTGTAATTTGACTCTTAGCATAATCATAAAAAAATATCCGTTTCTAAATTTGATAAGAAAAAAAAATGTACTAGAGAATATGTAAATAGGGTTGGCAATAACTAAAATGCCAGCTTACAACAATCTTCACGATAGATAGATAAAATATGCAAGCTTTTATATATCCAATGAATTTTGGCTGTGTTTATATTAATTAAATGTATAGTTGTGTATGAAGAACGTGGGATGAATTGTGGTATCCTAGCAAAAGAAGGTGATGTAATAATATAGCAAGTGTTAATTATTTTTTCTTTTTTGCAATTTGATATTGGTTGCTAAAGATTGTGACCATCTTTTGTTTTGTTTGAATAGAAAGGCTATGAATCCAACTACTTTTGACCATGACCAAGGCTTTCTATAATTATCAATAATGCTTTTCTCTTACCCCTAAACATGCATTGTATTTGGATTAATGATGATGATTAACGTATGGAGAAAAAGATATTCCCTTTTCCTAGAAGCATGCATGTCATCCACTTGTGTTAACTTATAATATACATTCATAGTTCTTGGTTCAATTCATGGTTTTAGGTTGTTTTTTGCAGCCTTACAACTAGGAACAAGGATTCAATATACTTTTCTTATGTTTCATATGTTGTATGCCAACTCAGCCAAATTTTGGAAGTTTGTGGATTGTTGTGTTTTGACTATGTTGTATATCTATGACGAATCATCATCATGCATGTTTCTCAATCTACATTTTTATTCTCCATGCCAATGTTTATGTATTCGAATCAATTTTTTTATTGATTATTCTCTGCTTTATAGCCTCGGAAACATGGAGACATGCAACTTTAATTAAGTATATAATATTTGTTCCCGCACGATAATTGCTTCAAGAACACGATTAATTAAGTGTGGTAAAGCCTTTGCTGAGTTATTGTACACATAGTACACATGTGATTTGGTAAGTTGACCAGATATGGTAGTAGGTTTATTAATTTCTTCCAACTTTTGAGGATAGTAAACTTTTTTTAACAATAAATTACAAATCCTTTATTTTTAGGCTTAACTTTTGAGAAATAACTTTATCGTGTGTAAATATATCTTTAGAAATAACTTTATCATGTATATATATATTTTGTCTAGTATTTCAGTATACTTAATAATTCTATATCATTTATTTATAAGTAAATATAAAGAATAATTTATATACATATTTCTCCATTGAATCTTTTGAGGTGTCTTTTAAGAATTAAGTTATGACGAAGTTCTAAGTTTGAAAACATACATATTTCATGTTTTTACAAAATCAAATATATCCTGCAAAGATCTTCATGAAGAAATTTTCAAACATACTTCAACTTTACACCTTCAAGCCGGGATGTCTTAGGTTCAAGTTTCTTCAAGAACGACAAGAGGTTAATTTACAGAAGATACTATGATGCTTAAGTCAGGACAATGCGTTATATGGTAATCAATGCTTAATAATGAACACAATTAATTTACCTTGTATTATGTGTTGTTTATATGTGTTTATTGGGCTTTTATCTAGATGAGTTTGGTTCACGTGGATAATTATCTTAATTAATTTGCCTAATGTCATGCTAATATACGTTTTAGTCATTATCTTAATTTAGTCATAGTTACTATTGTTATTATATCTTGATCCACATGATATCGTGTTATCCAAACAGATGTATGCTGACATAATTTTGGATTGGGTGACCGAGATAATGTTACATTTGTACATTACACTTCACATACAATGATTAATTTTTACTATGTTATTTCAATAAACTTGTGATTAGAACATCTTACAATTATGAATATCACTCTGATTTAGTATTTATGTAAGTGTTTATTTATTTCAATAAACCTCATATTTATAAATAACGAAATGTAACTACGTATCACTTTCTAATAATTACTATATAACTTTCATTAGACCTTTACATCTTAATATTTGATTTTCACCATGATATTATTGATATTTGATCTTCACCATTGAAAATCTTAATAACATTTTCATCTTAAATGAAAGCTTGTATCTGAGTATTTTTTAATATAAAGGATCGTTCTATCGGTTATAAAAAATAAAACCATTACTAACACATGTTATTTCAAAACCTTAAAGACATTGTTGACTTTAAAAAGATTAGAGGTAGCTTCATATGAAGCTTGTCTCACATGAGAAGCTTCCCGAAGTGAATACAAATTATTACAACGATTTAATTACATTTTTTAATAACGTCTTCTTATAAACTTTGTAATTATTTCATAATTGTTTTGATTGAAAGATCAATTTTGATAGTTGATTAGAGATGCGTTTGAACTCGAAATTTCTTTTATATGGAAAAGTTTGGTTTAGTTTTATTTTCCTATTTATTTTAAAGTGTTTATGAAGAAGAAAAAGGCGATAAGAATAAAAAAAACATTTTTTTTTTTTTACTTTTTTTAATTTGACTTTAACATGGTAGTGGTCCAAGTCATTTGGATTGGATTATGGAAGAAGCACGATGGGACTTTTTCACCGTTACATTTACTCAACCACCATTAAAGTAAAAGAACACAAAACAACCACTTAAGTTAACCCATTCTTTTAAGTTACCTAAGAAAAAAGGATCTATGGTAGATGGATTGCAGATAAATTCTTTTTGAACTTGGCGTAACTTATGAATTACAGATCAATTCTCACCAAATTTATATCATCCACCACCTACTCCACCAATGCAAAATCAATGAACAAAGAAAAGGTTATTTAAAAATCTAAAAATACATTATCAAAATATCTTTCAAATAATAAAACAGGTTTCCTAAAAATATTATAAGACATTTAAAAATATTTAGAATTTTCCCATAACTTTGGTTACAACTCTACCCTGATAAAGCCTAATATGCACTTCAATACCTTATTGTTATTACATATACCTCACACATGTTCAAATAAGTACTACTTCAATGGAATAATTAAAACTCGTGATAATTTTATATGAATTCAAAAAATTCATTATATAAGTTATAATTACAATATTATATAAACAAAATTCATATATTAAATCTTATAACAAAAAAATATAACTTATATACATGCTATTTGTAAATTAAAAAATTAAATATTATATTGTAGGTTTGTTCTTTCAATCCCAAAAACTCAACTATCAATTAAATTGTCTAACTTCAAGACCGATCATATTATTGATTGACCATCCATGACTGACCACCCATCTCCGACTACTCTTGGTTAATTACATTTGTCTGACTACTCTTGACTAATCACATTTGGTTGACTACTCTTGGTCGATCACATTTGGCTTACTACTCTTAGACCGATCACCTCGAGGATCGATTATCCTTGGTTGACTATCCTTTGACCGACAGCCATACCAAATGGTAAAACCGACCTATTAAAAAATGAAGGTTAGATTAACACAAATGATAATCATAAATCAATGTGCTAATGTTGATCAATGTATGTGGGTCATGATTAAGCTAGTAAAAAGGTAAAAAATCATAATAACTACTATAAATACAATTCTAAAGTTTGACTTTGAGAACAAATGCATCATTGCATTAATACTATCAATTGGTCATTTATTTACTTTAGCATCGAAGTACGTAACATTTGAACGGTTATGGACAAAAGAGAATATTTGAGACCTAAAGGACAAGAGAGATGAACGAAATAGAACAAAGAATCTAATAATTGGCATAACCTGTTTACAACCGAAACATATATGAATTAAAACTAATAATTATTATTAGAAGTCTCACATCGACTAGAGATAACGTTAATTTATAATATATAAGTGAATGTAAATCTCATTTTACAAATCGATTTATTGGGATTAAGTCAAACTTAAAATCTACTTCTTAACCTGGTATCATAACTACCACTGTTGAATTGATGTAAATCTCACCTTACAAGATAATTTTATAAGATTGAATTAAATTTGAAATTCATTTCTTACGAATTGTTTATGTAATATGCATAAGATTCACCATGATGTATGCTGAAGAACCCTATCTATGGAGTAATATATTTTGGAAAATTGCACGTATCGTAGTGTGTATTATATGGTCCAATTTGGAGGCCATACATTTCTTCAATTTTCATTCATTCACACCTTATTTGAGATAAGTGATGTGCCACTTGCCACAATTTATTTTGTCTTACTTTTCTCTTAACGCGTTTGACTCTTGCTGCCTTAGAAGGGAACCAACATTACCCGTTCTTATCCCAACATTAACGTCATTTCCATCATTTTCCTCATGACCCAAACTCCACGTTGCTATATTAATAATAATTATAATTATTTTACCTAATACAAGTGACGATGGATGACTATATAATAACACTGTAGTAATGCTATATTTTTTATAACTTCTGAAATCACTGTAATAAAATATTAAATTGTTTATAGAATTTTATTAAAAAAATATACTAATAAAGAACGAATTTTAAAATTTTAACTACTAATGAATATTTTTTCATTAATGGGTTCATTAATAACATTTATTTAATAAAATTCATTAGTAATTTTTTATATTTATAATCCATAAATATTTAGGTTGATAAATTCTATCAATAAAATGAATAATAAAACTTTCGTTTTAGATGTGATAAAATTCGTTAGTAAATCAATTGATCATTAAATTTTTTAAAAATTTATCAATAAATTTATTGATAACAAATTCTTTTAAAATTTGTTGAAATTTGTCATTGATTTTCTTTAATTTATTGATGAATTTATTGGTAATGATTTAAAAAAAATAGTTGGGAAATGAAATTTTGTAAATCTGTTGAGAAATCTTTGATAATTTTTTTAGAAATTTGTTTGTAAATTCAATAACAATTTAATCTTTTAAAATTTGTTGATAATTCTATCAATAAATTTATAGATAGAATGTATGTTAATTTTTCTGTCAAATGTAACAAATATGTTATAAATTAATTAAGATAGGTGGAAGATGAATAGATAAATAAAGATAAACGAGAGAAGGAGGAGGAAAAAAAGAAGGTGACAACAACAACAACGATAACTGTAAAGGCAACAATAACAACGATAACAATAACAACGATGGAGGTAGAGACAACATCAATAATAAAGAAATAATAAGAGGAGAAGGAGAGGAAGAAGAAAAAAAAAGAAAACATAAAAAAGAAGAAGGGAAGGAGAAAGAAGACAAAAATTAAATCACGATATTTACTAACAAATAGTTATGAACAACTAAAATCCATTAATAATTATCAATGAATATTTACCATCGAATAATTCCTATCAAATCTTAGTTGTCAATAATTATTGATAAACTTTCGTATTCGTTCAAAAATTTTTATCGAAAGAAATTTTACTAGTCAATTTTTAAATATTAATGATAATTTTCATTTCCCAATAAATTTTGATGATTGTTGACAAATTTTATCCATTTAAAAATTTATTTATTTTCTAGTGGTGAATAATACAAGGACATGAACTCATTCATCATAAATATTTGAAAAAAAAGGAAAAATATATAAAAGAATAAAGTTTGCATTAATTTATGTATATGTCAAAAAAAAGTTTATTCATAAGCAGTATCAGAAAAAGATATAAGTTTTTTTTTCAAATTAAAATCAACCTATGTAAAGATTGAAATTCAAATTATTGAGAAGTTATTAGAAAACAAATTGTACGAAGTAGTAAGTTAATTTTTTTCTCTCCGTTAAAATAAACAAAATTCTTTCAGAATATACTTCGATTTCTTTTCTAATTAATCAAATGATTGTTGTGTTGTAGCTTGTTCATTATTTTTAACATAAGTTGTCTTATTAGCGTGTCATTGACGTGATTACCCTTACTAGAGATACATGAAAGGGCAATATTAGGGTATATATTTTCAACTTTTCCAAGTTACAACAATGGAAGAAATTTGTTCCTCATATTCAAACAAATCAATGCCATGATCACAAAATCACTACTGAGCTTCTAGAAAATACATCACATACATATCTATTTTTCTTTAATTCTCACTAATTCTTGCTGACATTTTCAACGGTTCTTGCTTTCAATTGGGTTTTCAATGATATTGTCTTCCAACAACCTTTTACTTAGCAACCTTGAAACATTAATAAACTATAAATAGTAATTTGTTTTAGTTCTTGTAGTTTGACCATGAGCACAATGGCAGAAGAATTTTTTGTTGTATATATATTTTTTAAAGGTGTGTTGGAAGAATGAATGCTTCGCAAAAGGAATAGATTGTTCAGTAAATTCGAAAAAGGCTTGATGATTTGTTTGTTTTGTCAAGTAGGTTGGTGTCGTTGAAATGAAAATTTCAGAATAACTACTCAAAATTATTAATTGAATATGGATTTTTGATAGCTTTTACTTCCTGCACCCCTCAATTTCTTTTCACACCCCTCAATTTCGTTTCACACCCCTCAATTTCTTTGCACACCCCTCAATGTTTTATTCAATTTTCAGCTTGAAAGGGAGTATGAACAAGCTAATAATAAGACAAAAGCTAAACTATTGGGATACGCGTGAAATAAAACTCTCATTCTAATATTTCATTTCATGTTGCAATTTGCTTCTTGATATGTCATTTTTAATGTACGTTTTTATTTTTAACTTTTTTTCTTTTTAACTTTTTTTCTTTTATCTTCAGTGAATCATGCACAGAATGAATATTTGTTTAACACAACTATACTTAAAATATATTTTGAAACATATAAACTGTGACAATGACATTTCTTTTAAAAGTGAATGGGAAAAGATTAAGACATGTTTGGATAACATATTCCAAAGACATCCATTAGATATCTCCATTGAGGAGGCAACACGGAGGTTGTGTGAGCAACTGTTATTATAAAAATAAAAAGTGAATTATATAACCATGAAGCATAGTCAAGAAAATTTTTTGCATAATATTCTTAAAAACTTAAAAGCTTATAATTTTTTTATAATTTTGTTTCTAAAATAAATTATAAAATATTTAGTCCTTGTAAAACATTTTTGCCATGCAAATTGTTTATCATGGGACAAACAAATTTCTATAATAATGGCTAGTGAGAACACATATCAGAGAAACTTGCAACAGCATAAGCTTGAAATGATCCCTTTGCAGCTGATAATTTGTCTATGAATCTTTCCACCAAAAAATCAATAATGAAGAGTTACACAAATGAACTAATGAAATGGATTTGGAATAAGAAAAGAACAGAAAGCGAAAATTTTGAAGTTATTCCATTCACAGCTATTGTAACAACAAACAAATTCCACATAACCTCTCCTCCAAAATCCTTGGAAAAACAAAAACTTACATTTTTGTTTGGTCAGTCATACAAACCCTCTTGATCCCAAACATCAACAAGAAAGTCAACCATTTCCTATCACAAGATATAGTATAAACAATCAGTGATATGTTCAAGAAAAGGGTTGTATTTTTCTTACTAAAATATCAGTAGATGAAGAACAAGGTTCAGAAAATCATACTCTCAAAGGAATGCGTTGGAGAAAGGGTTTGTTGCTCCCAAGTAAGGTGTCATAGGTTGCATTGGAACTGTGGAACATAAGCTCAGAATAAGGAGGTTTACAAACACCTCAAAAAGACATTGATGTTCAACTCTAATATTTGCATAATAAAAGTTATGACAAAGGTGAGCAGCATAAGTTATCAAAGTAAAATTATAATTTGTATCACATTGCACCACTAAAAGCACTTAAGAAACTGCATGTATGTTTTGGCTATAAAGAATAACTTATAAATCGCTACATAAGAGCTTAGCAAGAGTACTGCTGTAACTCAGAAAATTATCTATTGCCTCTCTTCAGTGCAGAAATTTATATGCATTCTTGAAAGAAAAAAGGAGTACATATTTTAACTCAGCACTTGAGATTTCACCGTAGAATGCAGATATTTGTTTACCTTATTCTTGGTTCTTGAATTTCTGTGATACTCTCAGACCCTTTCTTTCCTACCCATTGTTGCCTTATCTGGTTCCAGAGAAGAAGCCCTGCATGGATCAAACTTTTCTGTCAGAGATGAATGAAAACAAAGAATTATGCATACAGATAAACCAAAATCCTGAAAACTAGATTTAATTTTATGTTCCAGAAACAGTAGTTTTACATAACTAAATTTACCATCAAGATTAAAGAAATTAAATTTGCAACAAGACATTCAGTTATTGCATACCAGGAAGGTTGAATTTTAACTGTTACTTGATGTTCAAGGTGTTTGATGCAAGCATTTGTGAAAATATTGAAGAGAAATTCTAGCAACACATTTTCGAATAAACTCTTTCTTACACAGTCTCTACTATCGGTTAAAATTCCTAAAAAATTACAAAGTCATTAGCTAGACTCATTAAACAAGATGTGAAAGGTATAAAATTTTATATTTTCAATAAATTTTATAGAAGTATGCAGTTAGCATTTCCAATATTAAAACGTTAGAAAAGACATAAGTCCTGAGTAACTCTATTAACGATTAAGCAAGACTGTTTCCATAGCAGAGAACCAACAGATGATGAACATATATAATAGCAAACTTGCCATGGTTGACAAATTCAGGAGGACCACTTTGACTGCCTCCAATACTTTGAGGATCAGAAGGATTATTTGATATTCCGATTGATGACATGCTTCTCTGCGAGTGAGCTTCACTGGGGTCTAATTCAGAAGTGCTGCTGCTCCAGAAGCCATCTGATCCTTCCATTCTAGTCACTGGTTGTTCTTGAGCTCTTAGTCCTTTAAAAGCTTCATCCATTGAAGTAATCTCTGGAGTTTTTTTGCAGCATCCAAAACAACCTATGTTCTGTTATAGAACAGGTTAAACCATAAGCATGATCAACACCAACTATTAGTAACATTCAACCTACCAGCTTTAATTAAAAGATGGTGTTAATGATATAGAAAAATTGCTGGTACCAATTATAACACTAGTTAATCAACACAACCTAGCATGAATGTGCCACTCGGTTTATAGAACTTATCACCATACCTGAACAATACAATAAATGGCAAATCAAGAGAGACATAATAGTCTACACTCTTTGTAGTTGGAGATTCCACATCTACAAGAGATAAGACAAATTTATAGTATATAAGTGGGTACAAACCTCACCTTACAAACCGGTTTTGTAAGACTGAGTTAGGCTTAAAATTCACTTCTCAACATAGTATCAAAGTCATGGATTAAAGTTTATTCAAGCGAAATTTGATATCTGTTGGGTCTATTATTCCACCCGTGATCAGACAGCTATTAGACCATCCATTAATGTCTAGTTGCACACTCGAGATGTATATGCTTCGGTGTGAGGAGGATGTATTGGAGATCCCACATCGATTAAAAAGAACGACTAGTTTACATTATATAAATGGGTATAAATCTCACTTTACAAACTAGTTTTGTATGATTGAATTAGGTTTAAAATTCACTTCTTAACTGTATTTTGTTCACTTGCTAATTATCTTTATTTCATTTGGTATTTGTATTAGAGAATTTCTCATATCATAAGCATATTACAGATATGAACTTCCTCATATGACTAACTTTTAGGTGTATTTGTTTACGATCAATGTCTTACACAAGAAAAGTACATGATTATTTGTAAAATGAGAGATTATGGAGAAATTCTCTCAGAACTTAAATGTAGCTATCAAGTTCAAACCAGTACTATATACAGTCTATCCTTTTTCCTGTCAATTGAATTTTCAATGACCTGAATTTACATATGAACAAGAAAAAATTGAAACAACCCTGTGCCTAGAACAGCTACAAGGCTCACTGCTACAGATATATGTTATCACTATGGAAGTGCAAATCTATGTGTAGTAACTGTTTTGACAAGATATCAATGGAAGCAAATAGGAAAAACACCAATTCCTAAAATAGAAATAAGCATAAAATAAGTCTCTCTTACAGAGAAAATCCCCTTGCATTTGAGCTTGAACTTATCCATGAAAGAAAGCACAAGAACACGAAACCAAGCACCACAAAACAATGAACATGAGGGTTTATTCACAACACATCTAACCAACGGTGCTTGAAAGCAACCCCTAGAACACATTTCTGTGATGAAACTCTATAATAGAAGTAAATTGTATGTATCTTATACAAACTTCCAAAGAATCCAAAGAAAGAATGACAAACAACAAAAAGCCCCATCAGGCTACCTTGTTGCATATCTTATGCTTGCTTAAAAACTAAGCAAGTGCAAGCAAAGATTCCAAAACGTGATTAAAAAAGTATTACACATTACAGAGAAGAACCTTAACATACCCAGAAAGATTGAAAGATGCAAAGCAATAAAAATTTCAATTTTCTAGAAATTAGCCACACAAAAAAAATCAATATCACCTTGATCAAGGCAACCAGTGACTTTGGATCTTTCACACCCATTTTCACTCATAGTTAGACAAAACCTCAAAAACTCACTTGGTGAAACAAAATCATACAGTTATAAATAACACATTGAAAAAGTTATTTTCTTACAGATTAAGTAATAAGTGGGGCAGTAGAAGTGACATTAAAAGTTGAAAATTCAGTACCTTTTTTTTTCTCTCAGCTGCCAAACCAAGACAAACAACAAAGACAGTAAAGAACACACCCCATGGACGCCAAAGACCAAAGGTGGAACGTACCTACACAGTTGCATTTGCACAAGTCAATGAAGAGAAGATTTTGCACATAAAAAATGTGAATTCTTTAAGGGGAGAATTCAGTGCTGCATGCAGATTAATAGCATTAAATAAAAAAAAAAGTAGAGAATTTCTTAGACTTTAGTAAAAGAAAAGAAAGGAGGGGAGACATAAAAGCTAGCAAATATTCGAGATGTTTTGTTCTTGAAAATAATGAAAGAGGAGCATGTTTGGTTGCTGAGAAATTGTAAGTGAACCTAAAACATGATATTCTCACCCTTTTGGTCGGAAACACAATCGAATGAATCTTGCTGTCACATTTTGATTGTTCTAATCCTCCTTCTTCATTAGAGGTATGATATGATGAAAAACCTTTTCCCAGAAAAAAATATATACATTAAAATTAATGATAATGTTTTCAGAAATTAAATTTCATTTATGAAAAAGCTCATTTTTTTTTCAATTTTATCTTCCAAAAGTCTTTATGGAGATTATTTCCACTTTTTTTATCACCTATCTCTACCAATTTTTCCCTTAAAGCTTTAATCACTATTTTTTTTACCCATTTACAATACTCTCATCACAAAATTTCAATCATCTTTTCTAGGCCATTTTTCAACCTTCGTTCTCCACCTCAGCTCCCAAGAAGATTAATAGAAGTTAAACACTGATATTAAATAAATATGTAAGTATAGAGAAATAAATATGAATTGTTGATTTTTTTTAATGAAGATAGATTAAAGAAATTCATCGTTAATGAAACGAGTTGCTCAGGAAAAACATGAAACTTGGAACATTCCCAAAATATATGGCGTGCATATATATAATAGAAGTTAAACACTGGGATTAAAGAAATATGTAAGTATAGAGAAATAAATATGAATTGTTGATTTTTTTTAATGAAGATATATTAAAGAAATTCATCATTAATGAAACGAGTTGCTCAGGAAAAACATGAAACTTGTGACATTCCTAAAATATACGGCGTGCATATATAATAAAAACGTCATCAGGTTATAATAATAGAAAGCAGTTGGAAACATATATCTCCGAATATTAGGATTACAGTCATCCTTAAAATACTAAGGAGCGAAGCAAATGTACTCAAGTCTGCCCACATATCATGGGTTCTACATATTACAGTTTTTTTTTTTAAAATGCAAAAGTTAAAGTAAGGAGATCCTAATGGTACTAGGATTCAGCGTCATCTTCCTCCAATGCTTGCTCCAGGGGCACCTCCTCGCCATCTGCTCCCATCCAAGTGGATGATCATCGCAAAAGGAAACATACCCAAACATAGCACGAACGCAACAAGTAAGGGTGAACTAATTATATAAAAAGCATACAATATGACAATATGCATGCAAGAGTTAACTTCAATCAAGCAAGGAAAACACTCATCCTAACATGTTGAATACTAGACTTGACTCGTCCAGACTTTAGAATGATAGTCGAGCTATGGCGGGTCTTGCACTCGTGGTGGCTTATGAAACTTGGGTTCCCCCACCCTACCACACTCAAAGGTTAGCCTGTTCTGGGCCTTGAGGCATACTGGAAGCCCACAAGACTAAGACCTCCTGCTACTCCTCACCACATGATTCAATCCTCTCAACGTGAGAAGAAAGACCATTAGAGTTTCAGGATGACCCCCAAGACCGAGCTCCTACTCTCATTCTAAACACTAAGAATCTCACCAAGAGATTCTTCACAGATGGAACTTGGTTTACAACTAGGATCGTCTTTCCACCCCTTTATAACCATACACTTTTTGTTACAATCCACATACTTGTTTGAATATCACAATACAATACTATAGATGCAAAAGAATGCTTCCCCAACAACCAAAGAGCACACTAACCAAACGCAGCACAAGAGAAGATTTAGAGAACCAGACCCAGTAATCGTCGCACAGCGCACCACCCTCGCAAGGCGAGACTGACGTTATTCGCATAGCGCACCCACCCAGCTCGTCTTGCGAATTAAGTCTGAATAAGTATCAGACTTTGGGTCCCTCGCATAGCGCACCTAGGTCGCTATGCGAGAACCCAAACAGAGACCAAGCCCCCTAAAACTCTCACTATGCGCCCCACTCGCCTTTCAAATTAAATGGGCAGTGGTTCCAGACCACCACCAGTCGCATAGCGACAGGATTCTCCAGGCGAATCCACAAACAGAGGGCAACACCCTCTGGTCATCTCGCACAACGAGTGACTCAGACAGTGAGCACCCTCTACAGGGTCTCGCTATGCGAGACAGTTCGCATAGCGACTCTGCATCATCTACAGAACGCAAATTCTGCAGAATCACACACTCACACCAGCCCTTACCATTTCTAGGCCTCTTGGCCAACTTCTAAGACCTCCAATTCGTGTATTAAGCTCAATTACACCTGCCTAGATGATCCTAACCCTCCCCGTTACTAATCTAAAGTGATTAAGATCAAGTTTTATCTTTTAAAACATCAATTCCTACAACGTATGGACCCAATTTCAATTCAACCATTTTTGCACCTGTTTTGACTAATTTGATGACTTTAAAAAGTCACAAATAACTTTCCTATATTGTCCCAACAGACTACAAGAGCCCTAGACCCTTAACCCTCAAATTCACTATCCCACTTCCTCCCAAAATAACTTAAACCACTACCAATTCACTATGCTTTCTTTTTAAACAATGTTGTAACAGACTTCACACCCCGAATCACTCCCAACCTGATCAATCACAGTAAATTAAACTCATCTACTCGGTTCATAACATCACAGCACAGTTCATAGTTTTCACATATCAACACATATAATACAACATACTCAAAAATGAAACATACCACTCCAAACAGCATACCAGTTCAACATTCAACATGCATACACATTTATAAAACAGATTTAAAACAAACGACTAGCTCCCCTTACCTTGGTAAACAATACTTTAGAAAGCCCCGAAACAGTAACCCTCGCACAGAAACAAGTTCCACAGAACCTACAAACCACCAAATTGGGGTAGAGTACAGCTCTTAGAGCTAGAATGAACAAGGAAACTAAAAGGGAAAAGCTACCAGCTGCATGCAACCAGTAAAGTGGCATGCCCTAGATTCAAGAGAGATGGAAAGACAGAAAAGAATGTCTTACCCGTCTAAAACGGAAACTAATCGAATGGATGGGAAGCTCTCAACTCCATGAACGAAAGAACACCACCTATTTGACAATGCAACGGTTGAAATTTGTGAATGGGTAGAGAGAAGGCAAAGCAAGAAGAAGAAGAACAGAGGTTAGAGAGAGAAGGAAAAGTTGACTAATGAACTCAGATTGGGAGAAGTCCCTTCTAAGATCATGGTGTCCTTAGTTTTACGAGCCTGGCTGCCCCAACATAAGGTCCAAAAGTCCTATATTTTTCAGGCCCTTACAAAACTCCTTTCAATCTAAAATATTAAAATTGAGTACTTTTTAGTGTTTTTTCTCTTATAATTTACTAAATTTTTATATTTTTTTTTCTATAAACTTTCGATCTAAGTTTGAATTTTTCAAAGATTAGTTCTCTTATAAATTTAGGTGAATTTTTATAAAGCTTTGACATAACCTATTTTGAATAAACAATTTTAACTTTGTCAAAGGCCATGATTAATGAATCCAATAAAAGAATTATAACAGTATATATCAAATTTTATTTTTTTATTTTATAAATTCTTATTAAAATCCTAATGTTAGATTTTCTAGAAATGGGGTTGTAAGTTTATTTCTCTTAGCAATAAAATTGGTTGGGTAAAAGAATGTGAAGATAATCGTTTGTTTTGAGTAAGTTGTGTTTGCGTAGGGGAGCATGGGTTCTGTTTTTTCTAATGAATGAAATTGATTTGCTAAGTGAGATAGTGCAATTAGGTTTTCTTATCTCCTCCTAAAATCCTATCACATTGCCAACTTTTATTTAAAAAAGCATTATTTTACACGTTAATTCATTCATCACAAGTGACAATTTCTTTTTTCATTTTCTTACAAATATATTTTAGCCATATCATTATTGATAATTATAACATAACATGGAAATTAGATATCTAAGTCTCATCCTGTAAAGATTTATTGAACTAATAATAATTACTCTAAACTTTAAATAATTACATTATCAAGATTAATTTCTTGTTTAATGAACCACTACAAGAAATTCAGGCATTACCGAAGGGTTTTTACAGACGGCCTTTTGCCCTTCGGTAAAATTGCGTTTCCGAGATTACCGAAGGCCATGGTGAAATGCATTCATTACCGAAGGTTTTTTTTCCGAAGGTCTTTGAGCCCTCGGTATTGGCTTTAGTGAATTAACTTACCGAAGGATATATGACCCTCGGTAAGGTGCTCGTGTAATTAACCCCAGCGGACTTGGTTTCCTCTGCAAACTTTCATTTTTCGAGCCAAAATATTGCGTTTCTTTCTTCGAACCCTAACCAGCATTCCCCCTTTTTCGGAGACATCAAACCCTCACCAGCTTTCTCGTTTCTTCCAGCCATTATACCGTCACCAACATTGCCCAAATTTGGGAGGTTTTGTTGTCGGAGGTCGTCTCAGTCACCAACATTCCCCAACGTTCCGTGGTTGCAGGGGCTGCGTCACAAATTTGTTGTGGGTGCGTCAGGAGGGCTTCGTGGAGGAGGGCACAACGTGGAGGAGGGGCTTCGTGGTGCGTGGAAGAGGCAACAATCGAAGAAAACCCAGCTGTTGGACTTGTCTGGCGTCGATATGTAAGTCTCTTTACTCCTCATTTTTGCTATTTTTCATATTGTTTTCACTGTTATGCTTAAATTTTTAGCTTTGTCAATTTGTTTTGAACTTGTTCTAAACCATTTAACCATGGAAAATATTAGTTGGATGTCATATTTTAAAATTTTACTGTTCTTCCTATTTTTAGCTTTAATTATGCTCATATGTTGTCTGTAAATGGTAGACATTGAAATAGTAATTATGGTCATATGTTGTGTGTAAAACAAACACTTGAAATAGTAATTTCATTCCGCTAATAGGACCCTTGCACCCTAGCATACCTAAGTTGTTTCCTTGTTAGGTTCTTTGCTTTGACATCCATAAAGATACATTACCCTATTATACCAATTGGAAGATGAATTCACCTTCCATATTCGGATTTGAAGACGTTGTCTTTAGTGTAGTGTGTGCTTTCTTGCTGCCAAAGAGTGAAAGTGTTCTTCATATAATAGTAGGGTTGGGCACCCTGGACTTAAAAAGGGACCTAAAGTTCAAAAATGAAGTCAATTAACAAGGGAGAGGGAGAGGATTGAGGAGCAAGTTCTAGGGGTGGTGTGTGAGCTTTGTTAGCAAAGGGTAACAATGTTCTTTGACTTGGTCTGAACTGTTTTTTTATGGAGATGAAGGTTGTTGAGAGTAATTAGCTGATTAAATACAGAGATATAAATTATAATTAAGGTTATTTCTTTTTGTTTTCTCTATGAATGAAGTTATATAACATTAAAAAAAATCAGCAAAACATGAAAATAGCTACTTTCATATCAGCAAAGCATGAATTGACCAATGAGATTAAGTGGATGTTATATGCCTTGTCAATGTTTAAAAAACATCAGTGTTCCAGCCATCTTTGGTTCATTCTGTTGTATACTGCAAGTTTTACTTTAAATTCGTATAGCTTATGCTTGAGATCAATGGAGTAGGGAGTTGCTTCCATCCAATTTATGTTGTTTCCATCCATAAATAGGTTTCATTTTGAAAAAAATACAAAGATTTGTTTGCTGGAGCGTGTAGGTTAAAAATTATGAATTCTTTCATCTAGAAATCCTGCATCAGTCTCTGCATCAAATCTTCTTTTTCTTTTCATCATTCCCATGTGCTCTGATGTCATCATTATATCCCTGTATTTTTCATTCAATGTGACTTAAAATAAAAAAATTACTACTGTCAATCATCTCTTTGTTGAATATATATTGTATTTCACAGTGCAAGCCTTAGTTTGTCATTTACCACTTCATATAAGCTTCCCCTGTGATCCAAAGCTACAAACTAAAATAGAGTCATCTGTGATACTTTTTTAATTACCATTTTCTTGTCCTTCTTCATTTTCACTTGGTCAAAGGCAAGAAGTTAAATTGAGACAGAGGGTTTCACACTCAGCTGCCAAAATTGATGGCTTTACTCTTTGAACTCTCATTGATGCCTTTACCCTTTCACACTCAGTGCATACATTCATTGATCCCTTTACTCTTTCAACCTTGTCTTTTACAAGTTATTTGAATGTGTATGATCCTAGCACCTTCGTATTACTCAACCATAGTTCAAGGTAACCTCAATAATCTTTAGCTGTCAATTAAGGCCAACTTGTATAGATCTCAAGCATTTTTGGTATTTTAATTGATTGAATGTTGATTATAGCATTTTGCTGTGAATATTTTCAGTAACATCCATCAAACATAAAAAATTTTCCAATTCTATTGATGCCACTAATTATTTAGAATTATATATATATATATATATATATATATATATATATATATATATATATATATATATATATATATATATATATATATATTTAAAAAAGCAGCTTTTTGAATACATGCCTGCAAGTGTTTTATTACCTTCCAATTTGATAAGAAGATGAACAAGTGGACTCATACTCCAGATTTCCATTTGTTGAAATGATTCTTATAACCAGATTTTCAAGTACTTAAAAGTAAATCAAATATATGATCATTATTTTCAGAAGCTCAGAAGTTGTTGGACTGTTACCCCAAGAGCAGTGACAAGATAACATTGAAGAGGTGGTTCTTTATTGATAAAAGAGTAGGGGAAGTAGACATGTGATAGAAACTCTTGTTTGATCCTTGTCAATACTTGTTTAAGTTTTCACTTTGTTACATTTTGTATTGCCTTAACTGTTTATTGGTTTAGTGTTAACATTTGGATTGATGTTTATATTGTTGGTTTGTGCTGACCTTAAGTGCTGTGGTGCAGTTTCCAACTTAGAGACCTTACTCATTTGAGGTAGCATCTTTAGGAAGAGGAGCTGAAACAGAATATTGGTTGAATAGGGAAGTTTGAGGCAGCTGTAAGTGGTAGCTTCAGTTAAAAAATCTACAACCTGTAAGTTTTATTTGTAATTGATGTCATCCATAATGAATTTCCTACCATTCCAGCTCTGCATTATTGAACTTGATCATGAGGTTGAAATTTAATTATTTGTTACCATTGGTGTTTTTGGTTCTGTTGTGAATTGTGTGAATATGTTCCAGCTTCTTATTTTCATTTTGAATCTGTCCTTAGGTGGTTGTGTAGTAAGATATTAACTTATAAGGAAATGATACCATGTCTAGCCTTGGTGATATGAACTAAAAATGCCAAAACTTGAATTTTATTGCACGAAATCTGCAGAAAAAGTAAAACTGGACCCTATCACATGTTCTAAAATATTTAAACCTTGGAAAATTGGTTCAAACATTCCTGTAAACAAGGTATAACAACAACCCAACCTTTTAACATTTAAGTATAGGCAATTTCATTACACCAATTCATGATGTAACTATAAGGATGAAGTAGAGTACAAGGACAAACCAACATGCATATATGTTGGTTATATACTATCATGAATCCCCCAAGTTACGAAAGTAGAAGGAGGAACCAAAGTTATAGTTGTTTTATAGTTTATATATTAACTAAAAAACTGAAAATTCCTTACTAAGGCTAAAGTAGACCATCTCTTAGGTTAAACTTTATTAACTTTACTCCACCTGGTAGTGGTTAAGGCCACTCCAGTGATTAATTTGGCCTTCAACATGTTCAAAGATACGTGTCTTAAAGTTGAACATATGATTTTGGACTTCAATTGTGAAGTCTCAAAATTGAAGGTGCAGTGGAAACATAAAAAGTGTTCTAAAAATAGTTGACAATTTTGATATTCACCTAATATAAGCAAAGAAAGTATACTGTTGTTATCCTAACAACTTTAAAGTACTTAAATGAAGCTAATAGACATGTCAAATTGGATGAAGTAGCAAAATCTAAAAATTTGACTACCTAAAAGTCTACTAAAAGGGTGAGAAAGAGGCAATTCAGCTAAAGTAGACTAATAATAACTAATGTTAATATCCTAACAAGTCTAAAGTAGTGAAATGAGACTAGGAAACTACTCAAAAGCAAACATTGACCTAAAACTCAGATTTTTGAGTTCTTAGAACCTAAAAAAGTTTACTAAAAAGGAGACAAATGGGTTTAAATCGTCTTTGTACTTGTTGTGCTTGTACTTCCAGTGTTCCTTAGTGTTACTTCATCATCTTAATCAGTGAATTTGGTTTGGCTGAGTTGAATTCCACCTTACATATTCATTTCCTAGTTTTGTCTAAAGTCATGTGCCTAAAATTGGAAGTGAACTAGTGATTTTCTGCTGCAGTGTGTTTGTTGGCTGTTTCAGTGTTTAAACACATCCAAATTGATGATACAAAGTTGCTCAAAACTGCAAATTATGTGTCCAAACGTGTTTGTGCAAAATCACCCTTTAAACCACCAAATTTTGCTTAAAATTAGAAGTAGACCACTGATTTTTTGGTGTAGTCTTTATCTTTATTGTTTAAGTGGTTGCACACCTTCAAATTGATCATATAAACTTGCTTCAAGCATCACTTTTGCTATTGAAACACTTCCAAGCATTTTTGGCCTTAAAACCACCATTTTGAAAGTCATTTTCTGGTGCAGTGGGCATTTCATGTGGTTTTTTAAAATTACCAAACATTATTCTTTAGATGTAGTGTATTATGACCTTCTTGAGTCATTGATTCTACTGTCCAGTTTTGATTCCATTGATTTCTACATTGTGGTCCAAATTTTGTGTAAAAAGTGTTGCATATTTGGCTACAAAAGGGGTGTTTTTTTTAATCTGTCCATTTCAGTGCAGTTTAAACATTTTTCCAAGTGTATTTCACCTTTTCAAACATGTATGCACTGTTCATTTGGCCAAATTTGAGTTCATATGCAAAATCACTTCCTAAACCATCATATTTGCCTTAATTTGGAAGTGAACTAGTCAATTTTGAGTGCAATGTGTTTCTTTGGTAGGTCAGTGTCTAAACACCTTCAAATTGATGATAAAAAGTTGCTAAAAACATCAATTTATATTTCCAAACGTGTTTATGAAGATTCACCCATTTAAGCACCAAATTTGGCCTAAAATTGGAAGTGGACCACTGATTTTCTGGTGTAATCTGTTTCTTGGCTATTTAACTGTTTGCACACATCCAATTTGATGACATAAACTTGCTTGAAGTCTCAATTGAGCCTTAGAGACACTGCCATTCATTTTGACCACTGTAGTCCACTTTTTTATAGCCTGCATACTGGTGGGTCGATCACCATTCATGAGCATGCCATTCGTATGGTATAATCTCATTACATAACTTTTTCTTTCATACACAAGTTATGTATATTGTATTTCATATGTACGCTTGTAATTCTTAATTATGTTACAGGCACAGGCTCTAGGACGGGCGGTCCATGTTGATGAGGTCTTTGCACAGACTCATGTTCGGAAGGGAACTAATCAATTTGTTGATGAAAGATCTCGGAAGACTCATGTAAGCAAATAACACTATTACTAATTTTTTATTTCTGTTATACTGTCGTTCTCTGACATTGCTTTTAATGTTTCAACAGGAAGACTTTTCTACGAGACTTTCACAGGTTAGATCTGAACATGAGTCAGCTCCTACACCGGATGATGCCAGTAATGCAGATGATGACATCCGTAGGACGCAGTGCTGGATCGACACCGTTGGTGGGAAGAAAAAGGGACGAGTGTATGGTGCGGGACAGCTTGCTGCAAACTATACAGCATCCAGAGGAGGTACTCTGAAGCACCAGCCTTCTTCTTCCACCAGTACTCCTGACGAGGTTCTTCAACTCAGGCAGGAACTCCATCAACGTGACCAGGAGCTCACTGATCTCAGAGCAGAGTTTTCAAATTTTAAGGCCCTGGTCATGACTGTCTTGCCTCAAACCTCACAGGACGTACAAAATATCCCTCCCACCCAATCACGACCGTCCTCATCACCTGCTGCCACTCAGCAGCCCACTTCAGTCCAACCCTCATCAGTCCAACCCTCATCAGTCCAACCCACACCAGTCCAGCCATCAATAGAGGAGCAGGATGATGAAAATCATTCTGATGATAGTTATGTACATTATTAGGTTTCATTTTCTCATTACTTGTTAGACAAACTTTTGGATATTAGAACATTTTGAGTTGATATCATTTCAATGTTAGATGTACTTGATGTTACAACATCCTTGTGTTACATTGTTTTATGTTTGAACTATAAATACATTATTTTTACATTAATGGATGTCCTGTGGATTATTTGATGTGCCTTGGATATTGATCATTGATTGGATCTTTGAGATGCACATTATGCATGTTTGTATGTGTTTGGCAATTTATGCAGGTCTGTTTGTAAATTAAATTTGTTATACAGGTCTGGGTTGCAGAGGGAAAACCATTTCTCTAAAACCTGCTCTGCATTTTACCGAAGGCTTTTGCCCTTCGGTAAATGCCCTCGTCTGGCCATTACCGAAGGCTTCCGCCCTTCGGTAAATACCCTCGAATGCTCATTACCGAGGGCTTCTGCCCTTCGGAAATTACCGAAGGCTTTCGCCCTTCGGTAATTACCGAAGGCTTCCGCCCTTCGGTAATTACCGAGGGCTTTCGCCCTTCGGTAATTACCGAAGGCTTCTGACCCTCGGTAATTACCGAAGGTCAGAAGCCCTCGGTAATGGTTAGCGACAAGGGATTTACCGAAGGATTTTTGGCCGTCGATAGGCCTTCGGTAAACGTTCATTATCGACGGCTTTTGGCATTTTCCGAGGGTTTCTGGCCTTCGGTAATGCCCTACTTTTTTGTAGTGAACTAGATAATATTTGACATGACAAAACAATCTTTTAAAAATAAAACTAAAAACAGTGAGAACAACTTTAAACTTGTGGTACCGAGAGAGAGAAGTCCATGACAATTTCTTTTAGACGATAATTTTTCAAATATTATGTCATATTCTCAAATAATACTAATAGCACTAATGAATTCTAGAATTGGAGAATCATGCAAACACATAAGACTCTTCAAGGAATGGTTCATCACTCAAATGTTAGTTAAACGATGCATTATGGTTTTAGAATTTGTTGAAAGATATTCAACATAACTTTTGATTAGAGAATATTTTTTATGAAATACTTTCGTTTACAACACTATATTTTTTAGGTAAGACATTTAAGATTTAGTGTTATTATGATTTTCAAGAAAAGATATTTCAATTAGAGAGTTTTGTATTCCTAAAACGGATTCTTCATGACATATTTTTCTTTTCATCTCTTTATGTGTATAAATCCTTAAGTATATTATCTCTAAAACTTTCATGTAGGTTTTTCTTTTTTTATCAAACGTTTCTTGCAAATAATTATGTGTTAGATGATATAGACTTCAAAAAAACATTGTTGTCTATGTTCTTATTTTGAGAAAATTTTATATTAGCATTTGGACGATTTGCGTTGCTTTTTATGTAAAGCCTTAGGTTTTTATCTTATTTGAGTAAGTGCTTAGATATTATAAGTTAAGTAGACATTTCTCTTTTTAAAAAGATATTCGTTTAATATTTATTGTTAAACTTTAAAACTTAGATAGATAGACGGTCTAATTTATCTATATGATCTTATATTAATAGAAAATTATTATAAGAATGAAAGATTGGTTTGAATATTTTCTTTCTAACTTAATGGTATTAGATATTGAATACTTGAATGATTGTATTTTTAGAAAGTTTATAATTTTATCCTTATAAAAATTACTTAATAAAATTGTTTTACCAAAAATTTGTGATATAAATCTTGAAATGTCAAATCAAATTAGCTTTGGTACTTTTATGTATTTTTATATTGTTGTTGCTTGAAACTTAACAAATTCATCTTGAAGTAAATTAATCTCTCTAGTTAAGACTTCAAGGCGAGAATCAACACTCCATCACATGTAATGAACCACAAGTGTTAATTATTTTTCCTTCCTTGTGTCCTATACAATAGAATTTCATTATCAATTAAAATTTTAAAAAACGAAAACTAAAAAATATGTTTAATATTATTTTATTAGAATATTATATATATATATATATATATATATATATATATATATATAGATTAATTACAGAGGATAAATATAATATAATGTAAAACAAAATATTATTCATTAAATTATAAATTATATTCTTAATACATAATTATTTAAAAAGTATATTATTTTAAAAGATTTAATATTATACCAATTTGGATATTTAGCTGGAATATAATGTGTGGTCATCTTTAAAATATATTTAGTCTAATATAATGTATTTATAAGATTTCGAGTCCTATAAAATTTCTTGTAAAAATAAATAATATCAAATAATATAAAAAATAAAAATTTATTATATATATATATATGATAATTCAACAAAATAATATTAATAATAATATTTATTTGATTAATAATATAATTTGTAAATATATAATGTTAAACATTATTATAATCAAATTATTACGTAATAGACATACATTTATTTCATTGTATATGTATCCAGTGCATTGTAAATTATCTTGTTTTTTCTTTTACTTTTTGTAACATATTAAATTTCAATGATAATTATAAGCTTGCTAAAATATATAATCTGTTTTCTTAATTTTAGATGTATATTTAATTAATTTACTTATACGTATGAATTTAACTAGATTTTCTTACAAATTTTTAATTTACTTATTTAAAGTGCTAAATTAAACATTCTAATTGTGAAATTAATATTTATTTAAGAAATATTTTAATCAATATTTAAAATTTATTATTTAAGTATTTTTCATTATTAATAATTTTTAATTTACATAATTAATTTTAATTGAAACTTAAACTTCAGTTAGCATCACCCTAAACTCTTTTATATTTAATCTTAACCATGAAAAGAAATGAGCCAAGACCATTTCTCTCAACCATATTGTTATTCATTGATTTAAAATTTGCCATTTGAGAAGCAAAACTGTCACTCCATTTCTATCACCAATCTCAGGGTCATTTAATGAAAAAAAAAATAGATTATTTGAATTTTTTTTCTTCACTTTACAAGACTAGTGCATATTTATTTTATAAACTTGTATGACTAAATAAATAACAAAGTCAATTTTTTTCTCTCATTTCTCACTTAAAAGTCACGGACACTTTAAGAGAAAATGAGAGAGAGAGTATTTTTCATCTTCTCCATCTTAAATCTTTTAACCTTTTTCTCGTTATTTGGTATGGGAATGGACTTAAATCGAATTTCTTACTCTATCTTTATTTCACTTGTTTCCATTAGGAAAAAGTTCATGTTACCAATTTTTCTTCTTTTCACATCTTCCTTTCATACAAGTTAAAGTAAAGAAGGTGGATTTCCAAACCCTAAATTCTAACTATATCAATTGTTGTAAACAAAATAATCTCCTTGCATATTTTGTAATAAGATGATGTTTTTCTTACACTTTTGAAATCACAATATGAAAATTCAGGCTTGATCAAATTGAAGTTTATGAAAAGAAAGTTAGCAACAACAAAATTCGGAACATAATTTAGGATTCTCTCACTTTTAAGAGAAATATTTATTCAATTATTAAATATTATTCTTAAAATCTAGAAAAGACTACCAAGGTGTAATCTGTAATCACGGCACTCCCACTTTTCTTTTTTCAAAGCACCAAAACTAGTGATTATAGAAATCTTAAATGTTTATAGAAAATTTTCATAGGGGTAAGGTGTAACATTATAGAAATACAATGTAAAATCATATCATAGAATAATCATATATTAAAAATATTACAGCTCAGTTCTGCAAAAAGAAAGAGTACGAATATGGCCGAAAGACCTTATAAAAATACCATAAAATTTAAAACTTTACATAAAGAAGAACTAGACCGAACGGTTTTCAAAACTATGCTTATACCGAACGGTTATACAAAATGAACATCTCTAATTGTCGAACGGTCTTAAGGTTCAGCCTTAACTTCTTGTGCGTCTTCGTCTTAAGGTTCAGCCTTAACTTCTTGTGCGTCTTCCAAAGCTTCTTCCAGCAAACACTCGTTTCCTTCTGCTCACATCCACAGGATGATCATTGCAACAGGAATGACAATCGAACGGACAATACAGACAATACAGGAAATAGGATAAGTTTATGTAATTTAATTAATTCAGTAAAACATATATTTCACATAAATCTAATACAAATCAACAAGTCAATCATACAACAACCAATCATACATTTCCAACCAAAATCATACATCAATGCTTGTAATGACCGACCACTTTACTCTGACTGTCCGAACTGTATGAATTCTGGGTAGCTACAACGTTTTTGCACCCGGGTGATGTAATAGCTGGGATGCCCTCAACAACTGTCACCCGAGGTTAGTTCGTTCTGCCCAAATTCACCTTATGGACTAGGACCTCCTGCCATTCTCACACATGATTTACTCCTCTCTACTTGAGAATGAGTAATCACAGAATATAAGGACAAACGCCAGCTAAGCATAACCACATTTATACTTTACCATTCAATAACCAATCATGAGATATTCCTCCCTGGAATACTCTTTCATATCCATACTATTCCCTTCATATCTCACTTTAAATACCATAATATTTCATCATCAATACAGTAAACCGAACAATTAAACCAGATCCCATCTTAGAACATAAATGGAAGATATAACATCAATCTTAGAAACATGATCGAATAAGAGACTACTTTTTAAACTAACATAACTTAACACTTAGTGTAAGACCGAGTGGTCTTTCACTTAACCACAAAAGAGGACCGAACGGTTCATACTAGATAAGACTCAAGAATTCAGGGAATTCTGTAAAACACCTTTATATAGACCTGAACTAATACTAAAAGCTTTTGACCGAAACCTAAGAGCTAGGACCGAACACTACGAGCTTAAGACTAACACTCTTAGTTTCAAATACAAGTACATAATTGAATATTACAACGTGACCGAGAGCTTGGTTTAATACCGAGCACTATTGAGGTCGAGCGCTTGGTTCAAGACCGAGTACTACTGAGACCGAGCGCTTGGTTCAAGACCGAGCCCTACTGAACTTATATAAAAAATGAAGGAGTATAAATAATTACACAACACTTATTTTCAATGAAGGATAAATATAACATCTAGGACTTTAAGTATTATAGAATACATTAACTAAACTGATTAGGAAGCATAAAGAGGAAACTATACTTAGACCGAACGCTTATTTACCAGTATACTAAGAGAAAAATCGATCGGTCATTAACTAAATTCTCTATAGAAAAAGAATCCAGTTCAGACCGAATGCTCAAAGGAAAACCGAACGGTCAAGACTGACTTTCGAGAACAATTATGGAATACTGTAGATTGAAACTCAGACTTTATTCATACCCAGTTTTCACAATGTATAACCGTCACTCACATACAGACAATCATACCACAACATTTATAATTCATCTCAACCAAATATATATATATATATATATATATATATATATATATATATATATATATATATATATATATATATATATATATAAAACATCAAACACCCAAGCCAACATTCAAAACAAAAAAAAAAATCATAATTAAATTAAATAAGCTTCCCTTATCTCGAAACCTAGAGAATGATAAGCTTTCACAATATTGACTATACCCCAAGTAACTCCTACTGCTTCCTACAAGATTCTGATTGGTGCAGAAGAACCAACCATGGAATCAAAGATGGAAAACAGATTCAGAGAAGAGTTTGATGAACTGCAAGACCAAACAGTACTTTGCATGTGACAGGAATGCATGGACCATAAAAGACGACGAGATTGGACTTACCACTTCAAAACCGCAACTTGATCGGTCTAAATGAAAGTCCTTGACGCCAGGAGAGCTCAGACGTTGCCTGAACGGTGATCGGAAGAAGAAAAAGATGAGAATTCTAAGAGATAAGATGGAGGAATCTAGAGAGAAGGAGGAGAAAAGGAGATTCAACAGTTTGGAGAAGAAGGGTGCATGCAGAAAGTGGCACCGGATTTAAAAATTTCAGCTTATATACCCCTGTACAAACCGATCGGTCCACTCTCCTGCAGCCACCTGTCTTCCACTTCCTGAGTTTCATTATCCCACTTACGGACACATGGTTTCCACTATGTTGGAGAATTTAATGGCCCTGACATAAGGTCAGAAATAGTATGGATAAAATGAATAAACATTTGCAAACAAAAAAAATATATAAGAGACCTATGATTAAAAGACGTATAATTATTTAACGAGGCACTCTTAAGAAAATGGAAATGATGCTTTGCAACTGAAAATCTTTAACAAAAAATGATTTAGTGTGGTGGAGAGATTTAAAGAAAATAAAAAAATGAGGACAATACCCAGATTGGTTTGACAATAATATAACATGGATATTAGGAAAAGAGCAAAAATAAAATTTTGGCACGAAAAATATCCGATGGTTAAGCAAGTTTTGGTCTCAAAGATGAGCAATTGGAATAATAAGATGTGAAAATGGAAATTTATACGGAGAAGAAAATGGTTAGAGATGAAAATTAAACCAGGTTAATTGATTCATAAAGAAATCTCACAAACCATCATACAAAATAATTGCAATGGGAAACAAATTGATCTTTTTTATAACAATTTGGGAATTAAAAGTAATTCCTATTGCTTTACACTTTGTTTGACAAGTGGGTTTGATTTGCATAGTCCAAAAAAATAATTAGGTAAAAAAAGGTGCAACTATCTTGTAATTTATGCGTAATTTATGCGTCTTGTGTGGTGTAACTCAACAATCAATTCAACATCTATTTTTTGAATATACAGCATCTAACCTTGCTTTGAAATCTTATCTTGGACAAGAGTAAAAACAACACAATATAACCAAACTTTAGAACATTTTAATCAATTTGGTACGTGTGGTATGAATATAAAAACAATAAAATTTGAAAGATAATCTCGGTGGTTATGATTCGAAGTATACATGACCGTAGAATTTTATTGTATTCATTACCTATAACAAAAATCCGTAAGTAATTTATAAAATCAGTAGGTAATAGAGTCCTGCCTATGAACATGCAGCAAACGTTACTTATTAATTTATCCATAGATAATTATTTACTTATGAATCCGTAAATAATTGTTTTTTGTATTTTTATTTATTTTAATTTAGTTTTTATATTTTTATTTTTGTCTTAATATTGACTTAATTTTTTTAAAAATTAACCAATTTTTTTTTTCTATATTCAAACAAAATATAATTGGTTTAAACTTTCGGATCGTCCTCGTATTTGTTGGAGAATTTCAAGTGAGTTCTCATTTTTTAAACTGTCAAAATTGGGTCCATATATTTGTAAAATTGAGCCAATTGGATCCTCTCCGTTAAGCTTTCACATACGGCGTTAAACAGATGTTGAGCTGTATTTTTTTTTAAATGGCATGACATTGTGTATTAAATTGAATGGGTTATGTGTTATAGAATCAAATATTCCATGTGGAAAAGTAAATTCTTTATGGTCTTGGGACCATACTACTTCTTCTTCAACTGAACACTAACCTGACGAGCCACCTTCTCGCTTGACGACGCACCGCTTGACCACCATTCATCAAAGATAGGTTTTTCAGCACACCCTGGTAACGCTCCTGCCACCGCAAAATAAGCGGAGGAGAAGCGAAGATGTATTGCGGTGGCACGTTTGAAAGCGCCACCAGCTTCTTCTCTGTCTCCGACATCAATTTCTTCACCGGCTTGCGTCCGTTGACTGTGGGTTGAACTTTGTTGCTTGCCGGGACAAGCACTGGACGCGCGTTGGGGTTGACAACCGCAAAGTTCATGGATCGAACTCTAGGTGGGCCCGACATTGCAAACTCTGCACTCAAAAACCCTTCTTCTCGAACTCATTCTCAAGTCAATGCCGAATTCGAAATTCAAATTTTAAACCTTCTCAAATAGAATAAAAAAACTATTTGTTTTTTTGTGAGTAAAGTCTTGGGATTTTGAAATTTGAGTAGTGGGACTGCTTAGCAGGTTCGAAGATTGGTGATGATTTTTCATGGTGGCTCTTGAGACGCGAAGTGGTAGTGTTGATTTGAAGTTCGCGATTTTGAATTTTAGGGTTTATTTGCAGGTTCGATTTGCGGCTAAAGCTCCCGCGGTGGACTCACGATTCAAGGGTTTTCCTTTTGTCTGGTTCTGTAATTTCTTATTTGCAGGTTGGATCAGTGAAGAAGGTGTGAAGGCGATTTTGCTTTTGGGTTTGCAGGTCGCGATGTTGTGAATTGTTGATGGAGGCGCAAGGCTTCTTCGCGATCTGTGTGATGAAGGCGAATTAGTGGTTCGTGGTTTAACGTTCTCGCGAGGAAGACGATGGAGGCTTCACGTGGCGGTCATTGAGGCACGACTTGGGATTTAAGGTTCTTCTGGCTTTGGTTTGAGTTTGCAGGTTGACGAAGATGGAGAAGAAGGTTCCCTGGTGGGTTCTATTTTTGGTGGCGCATTTTCTAGTTGGGTCAGAAGAAGATGGTGGATCCGACAAGGTTGATAGTGGAAGGTTGTGGCTTAACGGTGTTGATGGTCGTGTAGCACGATGGTGAATGGCTAACGACGACTAGGGTTTCTACGGAGAACACAAAGTTAATGGGTAGGAGATCTTTTTTTTGTGAATCGAAATTTTTGATGGTAAGAATTTACTTTCTCACGTGGAATTATTGATTCTACAACACATAACCCTTTCAATTTAATACACAATGCCACACCATTTAAAAAAATACAACTCAACATCTATTTAATGTCGTCTATGAAAACTTAACGGAGAGAATCCAATTGGCTCAATTTTACAAATATATGGACCCAATTTTGATAGTTTAAAAAACGAGGACCTACTTGAGATTCTTCAACAAATACGAGGACAATTCGAGGGTTTAAACCAATATAATTTGTATATAAATATATACAAATATTTTTAACAAAATTGACTGTTTAAGTTTTTACATTGTTGATATATGAAATATAGTTTTGCCTTAAAATTTAAATGATTAAAAGATTAAATTAAATATAGTTTTTTTGCTCGAAAAGATTTCGAGAAAGTTGATGTACCAATAATTTTACAAGATTTAACTAAATGAAATAACAGGTATTTACGTTTTCTAAATTTTTGTCTTTAATATATGTTTCTGTTAAATGAATTTTTAGTGATGATGTATTTCATGTCTTAATATTTAGGTTAAATGATTTTATTTGTTGTTTAATTTTGTAGAAGAATTTTAAATTAGTTTCTTTATTTTTATTTGTCTCAATTTAGTTTTTGTTTTGAAAACTTTAATACAATGAAGTTATTTTCGTTAGTACTACATAAATAAAAATGTATCATATGTTAATTCGTAATTTTTTTATTTTTCTAATCAAAAATATCAATTTGTGTAAAAAAATTGTAAAGATTTATATACACATTAAATTTTGTTTGAATTTGGAGAGGAATAAAAAAATTTAATTTTTAAAATAAGTAGAACTAAATTGAGACAAAATAAAAATATAGGGACCAAATTGAGACAAAACAAAATATACGCACAAAATTGAGACAAATGCAATGAAATGTGGCCTGATAGTGACACATGATACTGTTTGTGCCACATCACAGTATCATTTTTAAATAATAATTAAAAAATATATAAAAACTTGTACGAAACTAAGATAAAAACCTAATTATTCCACTTTTCAAAAATAGAGACCTAGACAAAAGAATAGTGAGAAACTTATTTGAGAAAAGTCACATAAAATATAAATTATTTGAATTATTAAACCTTCTTTTATTTATATATTAGTTATTCCTGATTAAAAAAAAACTTGTGATTATTTACATAAATATGTTTAATTAGATAATTAGTATAAATTATTTTTCATTTGTGTTTCATTCTAATGGTAGCATTTTAACACGAAAGAAGAAAAGTGTTTGTAAGATTTTGTCTTACATAATAAGTGTGCATACAGTATGCTGCACGAAAGATGGATAGTTAGAGTGTGTGAAAAACCCGTTTTGTAAAAAAAGGCCTTTGCATCTCACAAGTAAAGACAAAAGTTATGCATAGATTTTGTAAGCAAAAAGTCAACGACGACCCATAGCAAGTCTTGGTCAACCAATTAACAGTTAACGTGTAACTGGGGTCAGTTCATTATTTATTATTGGCTTCTTTTTTTCTAATGGTAGTTAATACTTCTGTTCACATATTAATAAAACACATCATTTATATATCAGATTTATTTCTCAAAAATTGTCAATGTCGGCTCTTCACAAACGTATTTCTTCAACTTAATCATCACCGTTGGTTATTTCTGTTCCAGATTTAAAAATGAATTCATTCACTACTGATAAATTTTGAATTAATTTATATTTATAATGCAATATTATCTTTTCAAAATCTAAAGATGAAAGAATTTACGAATTTTCCTTATATACTACGAAAGCACATGCGTTGTATCTGTATTTTTTTAGATATCTAAAACATGTTATATTATAAGTGACCATGTTTGTGTATGTACATTTTTTTAAATATGTATAATATGTTATATTATGTATTGATAATATTTAGTTCATAGAAAATTTAAAGAAGTGTAACTAAATTTTTAAAATAATATAAATATTAAGAATTGTATATAACTATGGATAAAGATATAAATTCTTCTTCAAAACTCAATTACAATTAATAATTAATTAGTTAAGAAAATGTTAAACTAAAATATAATTTTTAAATTTTTGTGATGTTAATAATTTAATGAATAATTTAATGTTAATCTATATTTATATCTAAAGAGGATTTCTTTTCATATTTGTTTTTCAATTTTACCTTTTAAATAATTATTTTATCAATATTATATTTTAAGTGACTGTTTCTTTAAATTAAACTGTTTTTCCATTCACAGTTTTTTGAACTTAACAATTTTTCTAACTAAAAATAATTATCATTTATTATTTTTAACATTTTTTACATATAATTTTATCGTTTATAAATAAATTAATTGAATTTAAAAAATTACAATAATAAAATATTTAAAAATACGTACACACAATCACGACAATTTCTGTATTTACGCTAATTATTAATAAGAGGACTTCCATTTATAATTTTATTATCATCACCATTTTAGTGTATATAATATATTACCCTTTTCAATTTATCTCATTTAGTAGTTAATTTCTTTAGATTTTATAACTTCCTTTTAAACTCAATTAGCTACTTAATAAATAAAACTATCTATTATAAAATTTATTTATTTTATAATTATTTTATGAATTTTATTAAAAAAATTAATAATATTTTTTATTTTAATAAGGCTTAAATGCTTACTTGGTGCTCATGTTAAGAGCTGAATTTCTGTTTAGTACCCGGTTTTAAAAATGAAGACATTGAGTCCCTGTGCTATGAAAAGTGTATGAATAAGGTCCTGTCCGTTAAGTTGAACTTGTTCTTTCTTCTTTGTGAACCTTGTTCATATATTTTTCATAACATAAAGACCCAATGTCTTCATTTTTAAAACGGGTACTAAACAGAAATTTACCTCTTAACATGAGGACGAAGTAAACATTTAAGCCTTTTAATAATTATAGTAATTTTTATATTTTCTTTTTATAGAAGAATAGTAAATACAAAATATGCTTTATCACCTATAAATAAAGAGGTTTGCTAACTTACGTGATGTGTACTAAATTTTAGTTAACAAAAATATCTATATTTATAGAAAGAAAAACATATTTTAAATATATAATTATTTTAATAACTTTTATTTTTAATTTAAAATAAAAAAATCAAAAATTACTTGTTCTTAATCTTATAATTTAAAATCTATAATATACTATAGTATTTTTGTCAACTAAAATTTATTATATTTTAAAAGATTACATAAGTTAACTCCATAAATTAATTATTAAATATTAATTATAATTTAATTAATATTTAAAAATAATAATTCTTTATGAGTCACAGGTCAGTCAGTCAAAAGACGTGAGAAAATCTGTTACAGACAGAAGAAACATGAGTAGTTGTTACCTAAATTTGCATTGCCACGTTTTGACCTTTTCAATCTAAACAATTCGTGTTTGGTATCCATCTTTATTAGTTCTATTTCTTTCTCCTTTATTTTTCTTTCTTATCTTGAAATTTTTATTGTTAGTTCCAATTGTCTGATAATTATGTCGTGACGTACAAGGTACACATTTTTTATTCTAGATTGGCCAATACCGTGCAGAAATTCTTAAATATTTATTCGATTCTCAGTATATTTATATTAATATTTATGAAAAACCAAATCAATATTAATCATTCTTAATAATGTGTTTCACTTGAAATACTGTTTATAAAAGAGAGAAAATGATTATTTGCGAGGTAATAGTTGTTCATTTGTGTTTATTTGCAAGCAAAGAAATGCGGTAATTTGCGAGATGAGACTCTTTTTTCCATCTCGCTAACACGAGGAGATTTGCGTTGATTTCCTTACAAATATATATGTGTCCTCATGTATTTGTTAACTACCACAAAGGAAGAAGTGTGTATACACTGTGCATTCACGAGTAAAGAAGAAGAAGCTTGATGTTGAGGACATGTTGATGGATAAAGATGAATATTGTTGAAGAAGAGTTTGTTCAAGGTCGTGTATTCGATTCCACAAATGTGGTAACAAGTTCCAGTGGTGAAAAGAAAATGAACATGTAGTTGTATTCGGTTCCATCTCGCCTATCCGGTTCCACTCCTTGAAGAAATTGCACAGAAGGCGTATTCGGTTCCACACGTTCTTGTATTCGGTTCCAGTGAATACTTGAGCATGTTCTGAGGGTGTATTTGGTTCCTGGTGCAGTATTCGGTTCCCATAACTGCATTCTTCCTCCCTCGCGTTGATTCCTTTTCAGAACTGTGTAAACGTTTGGTTGATGCTTTCGTGCATGGCTGATGCGTGTTGCAAGTTGTTGGCCTGGAAATCATTTTAGCATTAATCAACATCACATTTCAAATATTGTAAACTAGGAATCAACCATTAATTACAAGAAAACCTTCCCAAATGAATCACCGGAAGAAATTGTCACATAAGGAGACTCCACATCCTACACTAATTCTCACCAACTTTACTTCCAAATCCACTCTCAATTACCTCCAAATTCACTCAAATAAACAACAAAAAAATTTATCCTCAAATCCATTCAATGACTCTCCTCCAAATCATCTTCTTCAAATCATCTCTTCCAAACACCCTCAAGTAAACAAACCTAAAAGTTGTTATATACTATGAATTATATTTTTGGAGCGTAAAAAGTTTCGGTCCAAAGAATTAAAAGTTGTATTGGTATATCTGTCACACCGAAATTGAAGTACCAGTACATCATAAATATTGATATTTGAATGATAATTCATCATAGCAATATCAGCCCGAAAAAGCATAATATTTACAAAATAATCATATAATTTTAGTTTCAACATCTTATGCTATAAAAAAAATACTCCAAAATGCTACTTAAAATCTAATACTATGTAAATATATAGTTGATGTACTGAACTTGAATAAGATGGTTCATACAAAATTATCAAAGTAAACCCTAGTATAACTATATACATTCATCCAAAATATAACAAGAAAGTCAAGTTTCACTAATACAAAAACAACGTGACATTAAATTGACGTACGTTAAAGGTAGGTTTTAAGCCTAACTCAACCCTACAAAAACCAGTTTATAAAGTGAGATTTGCACCTCACTTATATATTATAAATTGGTCTTATCTCTAGTCGATGTGGGACTTCCAACATATACCATAAATGGATATTTGTTTGCTCCTTCTAGAGTACCTGTATTAAGCATAATCTAACAAAAATTAACATCTTATACCTAAAACAAGTATAGTATTTGATGCATTAGTTATGTTACTTCTACTTTCATTCAAGCAAGTATAAAAGAGACAAACAAGAGACGCTGCCTTGCTCAAGATATTGTAGTGTTGCTTAAGTGAAGTATCGTATTTCTTGAATATGATGGTATTAACTTGTGTATTAACAACATTTTCCTTTAAACAAATTTAAAGAGAAAAAAAATTAAATTAAAAATCTTAATAAAGATTTAATTATTTATATGAATAAAAAATTAAATTGATTCAATTTAATTTCACTTTACTATAGGATAAAAATCATATTTATCAACACAATAGTGTCATAATTATCTTTAAAACTTAGAGAAAGGGAATGGAAAGAAAATAAAGTTTAGAGAAATATTTTTTAATAAAATAAAAAATATATAATTTATTTATAAATTTTTTATTTTCTACTACTAGTGATCGTTCTTGTGTGTATCCATTTTTAAATATTTTATGTAATTTTTCTGACTCGGTTAATTTATTCATAAACGGTAATGTGAGGTGCTAAAAATATTTAAAAATAATGAATAATTAATAAAAAATATATAAATTTTTAGAGTTATAAAATTATGAACACATAAAAAAGAAAATGTAAGTTAAAAGATTTAAATTAATAAAAATAACTAAAAGATGAAAAAAATGTGTGTTAAGAAAGTATTATCAAATCAAATATAAATTAATTTTAGTAAAAAATAATCTTAATTTGAAATTACAACAAAGCGTAGAGTATTATCAATAAAATTAAAATAATTTTTAAAAAAAGTTTAATTCAAATTCGAAAGTATAACAAACTCCAAAATATTACCAAATAAATAACCAACTTTTTAGTAAAAAAATTAATCTACATTTAAAAAAATAAAAATCAGTTCAATAATTTGATAAAAAAGAGAATAAAATTGAAAGGTGACAGTTTTGTACAATTGTTCTTAACAAATAAATTAAAAATTATATTATTAAAGATAAAATAGAAAAAGGTACAAATATACATCAAAGTGGTGTATCCCTTTATATATAAATATAAACTAGTGAAAACACATTTGTTAAGTGCGCATGTATATCCATTTTTTTCTTGTGATAATAAAAAGAATAAAATTATTATTATTACTATTATTATAATTAAAAATTAAATGTAAATAGTTTTATAATTTTATTCACTTTGTAGGTAACTTTTTATTTTAAAAAAATTGTAAGTTAAAAAGCCAGTGAATGGAAAAACGGTTAAATTTAAAAGAAACAATCACTTTAATTATTTTAATATAAAAAAATATATATCTAAAAAATTATTTAAAGGATAAAATTGAAAAACAATTGTGAGAAAAAAAATCTTTTTACATATAAGTATAGAAATATTTAAAATTTATCTTTATTAAAATATTTATAATTATATTGACAGAATTTCATAAAAAGAAAAATTATGAGTAAACATATGTGATATACATTCAACAATTTAAACTTATAATTATATATCTTTCCCGTCATTAGGACATATAACAAATTATTTATAAGATAAAATTAGACACAAAAAATATATCCTATTATGAAAATCGTTTCCCACCTATAATATTTTTCCATAAAAAAATGGCTAATATACAAACCCAATTAAAATAATGGAATATTTTAGGGATTGAATTGATTGTGATGAACATGAGTGAAAGTAGGTTGTTGAGGATGAAGAAAGAATTTGTCAACATATTAATTGTGTATGTTTTGGATTGTTCTTTACCATGAAAACAAAAACAAAAACAAAAAATAGAAGCCACCCGTTGAAAATTTAAAGTCCACTTTTTCGTCTCTTCCAACAATAAATTGAAAAGCACCACAAGCTCCATCCATGGACACCTGTGTTCTTGTGCCTTTGCAAATAAAGTAATAAAATAGTCTACGGATGATGAATCACCTCTTGCTTAAAAAAAAGTTCATATCAAATCTTGTTCACAAGATTAAGAAAAAGTAATCACACTTTTTTTTTCTATATTTTGTTTAGTCAAATTGCAATTTTGATCAATTTATGATTCTTAACTTGTTTTTTTTTTATATTTTTTATTCTATTTTAGTTCCTAGATTTATAATATTTGTAATTTGAGTCCAATCCTTAATTTATATATTTTAATATGTTGTTGTGTTTTAGTCTAATAAATTGT